>NW_026462887.1:0-76213 GCF_021730395.1 Mercenaria mercenaria | reverse complement strand
CCAAGCAAGGAAGGCGCCGAGATACTATTATATGATTCACATGTATATTCTTTTATGGTTTTAGATTACAACAGTGTGTAGTTTGTGTGTAATTGGTCCTCAATACCATACTGAGAATGTTAAATTACATTTTTTTTTATTTTTTATTTGTTTGGTTTTGTGGGGTGTATCAAAAGCCCTCCAGTACATTTTGGTTCGATCGTGTAACCTAGTCGTCATTTTGGCATACAAGTAATCAATGTAGATAATTGTAGATACCAACTTTTTCATTAGAAAAAGAATCGGGCGAATGTAAATATTGCTACTTTAACCCTAAACGGGTTGAGTTTATTTATACGTAGGCCTACGATTGAAAGGGGGTATTTTAAAACTGATGTGAAAATATCTCTGAGCCAAAACCATATTTCAATTTATGTTTGTAAAATATGAAACATTACATAACATTGATTCAAAAGTTCAAAGATAAGCACTTATCGAATATTACGTTAAGTACCGAGTAATTTTGTGCTTACACGAAATCTCCATCAGGGGCATTTTGCTGCCACACAACTAGACAGCTGAAGGGATGATTGATTGGATCAGAAGTTGACAGCTCTTAAAAATTCTCTGTATTTGGGTTCGGAGTTGTTGACTTACGCTTTTTCATACGTGAACATCTACGTTAAATAAAAGAAGTACAAAAACACATGTTTATAACTTATTACGGACATACAGTAAATGTATAATTTGATTTGGTTCTAATTTAATATAGAAATAACGCGGACAAATGGTTTAAAATATTTGAACGCTGGCTAAAAATTCTAAATATGGTTTGAAAATCAACCATTAAAAATGTTCATCATCAAAATAGTACGTTCTGCCGTCATTGACAGAACAAGAGTTTACGGGATTTGTCAGGAGTCGATCTCGCATCCACTGACACCAAACAAAAAAGAATATTATGAACCGTTGTGCGTACCGATTGCGTCACAGAGGGTCATAAGTGTTACATAAATCAACTGTTTACAAGTTGCGTTGCACATCAGTTATACTTATGTAAACAACAACAATGAACTCTCTAAACAAAGGTCTAATTTAACATTATTTTTTAAAAATTCCACTTGAACAAAATCAACGTTGATAGATCTACAGTTTGTTCTCCAGTAAAACATGTAACTGATCAGCAGAATGTTTACTTTCAGATTCACGTTTGCATTAAACTTGGATCTAAACATTAGATTTTCTTACAAAAAGCAACTTTAAGTCATCACCCTCATGATTAAAACAAACTCCCGTGTATCTGATTGATGAGCTTCTCTGAAAGGAAAGTACGACCAAAATTGCGAAGAAAAGTGGAAATACCATAATTATGTGCCGGGCCTGGTGTCAAGATATTTCTTTTTTGTTTCTGAAAGTGTATATTTTAGTAATCATGTCCAAATTCAGCAAAATTCTAATTTGACAAAAGGGCCCGGGCCTCACAATGAAAGGCGACATGTAATAAAAACCATGAAAAAAGGGTAAAAATTGTGGCCCCTGGGATTTTATTGAAGGTCCCAACGTAAAATAAAAATTTTTTAAAAATTTGGGTTTTTAAATTTAAAAAATTTTTTATCATTCAATTATTAAGAGTGGGGGGGGGCGCATTTCTCCGATCTTATCTTTATTTTACGACCCGCCCAAACTGAAAAGGGTTAAAGGACCAGAAAGTCAAAATTAAAGCACTGACCTCCAGATTTTGGCAAAAAAATTATCTTATATACTGGGAAACAAAAACACAATCACGGAATTTTTAATTTAAACATAAACCATAAACAACAAGGAAAACAACAAAAAACAATAATAATAATAATATGTTTAGGGAATCGGGTCCAAAATCCGCCCGGGGGTCATTTGCGAGAGGCTTTATAAATATAAAACAAAATTTATTGAAATCTAGGAATATAAAAACCCCGTTCTAAAAAAATCTTGGGGCAAAGTAATAAAATAAAATTTACTGAAAAATTTCGCCTACTGGAAAAATTTCAAGCTCCATTAATGACGGGACATGCCCGCCTTTTTTTTTTGGGGTCCAATGCCCGGTTACAGCTTTTTTGGCCCAAAAGACCAGGGGTAGGGGGGACTTCGCTTTTTCCAGCCCAACGTGGACCCAAAAGAGGTGGAGCGATCCCTTTTGGGCAACCGGTCATTTTATCAAGCTAACTGTTTAAAAAAATAAAAGTGAAAAAAGTTTTAAAATGGAGGATTTTCAAATTTATAAAAAATATTTTGTTTTATTTGTTTCAAAAGTTTTTTTAAAATTTACATTGATTTAATAATGAAGGGTTATGATTATCAAGAAAAAAAGGATAAAGGGGGGTTTGGGGTACCAACCTTTTTAATTAGCTTTTTAAAAAAGATCATTCCCGGGGGTGCCCATTAAATTAAAAAAAGCAGGGTTAAAATGCCCTTGGGAGTTTTTTCTGGGGCGGGGTTTTAAAATTTTTTGAAAATTAAATTCAATTCAGTTTTGGCAATTTAGGGGGGATTAAATGTATTTCAAAATTTCTAGGGTTTACATTTTGCGGGAAGGGCCCAAACTAAAATTTGGGAATTTTGAAAAGAAACTACTTTTCCCCAACCCTAATTTTTTTTACGGCTTCAGAAAAAATATAATATTTAAAATTTTAGACGAACAACCCCTTTGTGAAATTTTAGTATTATAAAAGGGAGCATTACTTTAAGAAACAAAAAATCCTATAAGATATTTTTATTTTTTCTCTTTAAATTTTAAAATTTCTTGTAACAGACGGGATTTTTTATGACTTTTATCATTTACCTTTTTTGAAATAAAAGGGTAATAAATGAAAAATTTAACGGGAAATTCCCTTTTTTCTTTATTGGGAAAAAATTTCGGTATTGTATGTCAAAAAACCAAAGATGGGGGTTTTCCCCTTTACCTTTAGTTTATTCGTATTATTCGAAAATTTTTTTCAAAAAATCTTTATTTTAAAATAATTATGTATTTACATCATTTTTCCCTTCTACATTCACGGAAGGAAAATTAAAATTACTTTCTATTCCATTGCACAAAACTTTCATGGTCCCCAGGGGGAACCCCTGTTTGGCTAATTGCACTTCTTTTAATTAAAAAATTTTTCCCTTAATCGCTGATAAGAAGCAATAAGTTGGGGGGGTTTTTTTTGAAAGATAGGGTCATCATCGGCCCTCATTTTTTTTTTTGGGGGAAATAAATTTCAAAAAGGGGTTTGGGAATAGCGGGAACAAAAAATAACCCATAAAAAAAGCGCCCCTTTCTCGCTTTTTTTCCCCCTAATTTTCCTTTTTCCATCCACCCCAAGGGGGTTCGAAAAAACCCGAGGAACAATGGAAAGCCCTCGGGTATGCGATAAGGTTATTTTTTCATGACCCGTCACACTTAAAAATTTTTTTAAATTTCACTAAATGGGTTATTAGGGCTTTTTACTTTGAAGAAAGAATCATGGAAAAAAAAAATACTTTTAAATTTTTGTGGGGGTTTTTTCACATCATTCCATTAAACATGATAAATTTGGGAACAATTGATACGAAATTAGAACCCTTCCTATAATACCAAGATAAAATCAATACGGATTTTAAACAATTTTTTTAAAGGGTTTCTTTAATTTTTAATTTAAATAAAGAAAAAAAAAAGGGGAAAAACCACAGCCCCCCCCTCATGGGTTTTAAAAGCGTAATGAAATTTTATTAAAATTTTAAATAAAAAATACTATACCCCTTACTAAAAGGTAAAGGTTGGGGGGTCAAAACTTTTGCCCGGGAAAATTCTTTTTAAAAGTTGTCATTATATTTTTAAAACCCATGTAAAACCAAAAGAAGGGGAGGTTTTAAAATTTAAACAAAAACCCTGAAAAATTTTCATATTTTCAGAACCCTCATCCGTTTTTTTTTCTTTTATATCACCCAAAAACTTTAATAGGGGAGATTAAACAAATTTTTGGGCACCCTGTTTTTAAAAATTTAAATTTAAAACTCCCCTTTAGCAACGAAAAGGGGGTGAAGCCCAAAAAAGGATTTAACATAGTGCTTAATAAAAAATCCTGACTGAAAGACAACGTCCCGACCCATAAACAAACGGCAAGGGATGGGGGCAGGCAGATTTTGGATCTGCATTGGGGAAAATGTAGAATCACTTACGCCAGAAGGCAAATTTTGGTTAAAATTTTAAATAAAAAATTTACTACAGCAATACCAAATTTAACGGGGTTCAAATACATGACATTTTAACAAACTCAAATATTTTCCCAATTACAATACTGGGGAAAATTTAAAGACCGAGTGAGATTTATCTCTCAAATTTTTCTTTTTTAATTACTACAACTAAGAATTATTAATTTATTTTTAAACATATTTACTTTTTGGAGAAACACCGGGTTATAAAAAAGGGGTTTAAAATGTTTCTTTAAGAAAAGCCATACATTTCGGGAAACATTCCAAAAGGGGTTTTTCTCGCTTTTACAAAAACAACTTTTCACTGACATATGCACTTGGTTTTGCGGAATTTTTAAAAAGGTTTCAAATTTCATGCATCTTAACATGAAATTTAACCAAGAAAATTTAAATTGCCCTCTAGACCCCCGGGGCAGGGACATGCCCTAGACTAACTAAAAAAAATTTTACCGCCTCCCCACCCAATTTAAATTTCCGGTGCAGTTTGGCGGTTTTTCTACAAGATCACTTATTTTAAACCACCTACTGCAAAGAAGACACCCTTGTCGTCGTGTAAAAAATCAAAAAGTTCCTTTTTAGGGGTTTGGGGCCAATTTAATGATCCAGTAATTTTAGCAATTTTCAATATTTTCCCGGCAAAGGGGGGGGTTTTCTAAAATATTAAAAAAAGGGAACAAAAAACGTTTTTTGACCCCTTTTTTTATTTTTATTTTTATTTTTTTAAAAAAGCATAAAAAAAAAAAAAATTTTGGAAATTTTAAAAAGGCCCAATATAAGAGCAAAGCTCGCCAACCTCCCGTGACAAAAAAAAACGAGATCTCGTAAAAGTCGGGTTTCCCCGGGAAATGGGGGCCTTTCCCCCAACCCCCCATTTTTTTTTGCGAAAAAACAAATTTTTCCCCGGTAAAATAATTTTCACCGAAAGACCATGCTTTTTTTGAGGGGGAAAAAAAAAAGTGTACTTCGGGGTCCTTTTAAAACCATTTTCCCCATTAAACTAAAAAAATTTTTTTTAGAAGCTAAGTTATTTTAAAAAGTTTTTTTAAAAGTTTAAAAAATTTTAACTCCATGCTCGCCAATGGGGGTTTTTTTTTAAAAATAACCCCCCCGAATCCCCGCTCTGCACGAGCTCACCGAGATTACACAAGTTGGGCCTTCTGTGTATTTTTTTTCTTCTTTGTTTTTTTTTCAAAAAAAATTTTTGGGGCATTTAAACACACTTTCGGCAAAAAAAAAACCAAAATATAATCATTAACAAACTCGTTTTGATCACTATAATTTCGTATCTAAAAAAAAATCACGGATTTAAAATCTATAGGAAATAAATAACCCCTTTTTTTCCCCCGGGGGTCCAAAATTTCATTCACGAGTTTTTTTCACTATTGGGGCCCTTTCGCGAAAAAATGCTGTTTCCACGCCCCCCACCCCACCCCCCCTTTCCCCCCCCGGGCAAAATCCCATGGGAGGGACAATTTTACAAGACGGGAAAATCTCCGCTTTGAATTTTGTTCAAAAAAACTCTGAAAAAAGATTATTGTAAAAACCCAAAAAAAAAATTTTGATCAACATAAAATTTTTAAAAAAGGGAAAAAAATGGAAAAATTTTGATCCCAATTTAAAAAAATTTTAAAGGGGGGCCAAATTTCGGAAAAGGGGGGGCAGGGGTGGGGGGGTTGGGGGTTTGGGGTTTTTGGGAAATGGGGGTGGGGGGGGTGGAGGGGGGCGTCCGTAATTTCCCCTTTCAAAAATTTTTTTGACTGCTGTTCACCGGGTAAAGATGTTTTGATCTTACATTTAAAAACAATTTTTTATTTTTTTATTTTGTGTTTTAATTAAATTTTTCCCTTTTTTTGTTTTTTAGCTTATAGGGAAAAAACAGCGCGCCAAACCGAAAGGGGAATTTTTTTGCATATTTCTTTAAAATTTTGATATTTTTAGTAAGTCCTTTACGTGGGGAAAAGAAAATTTAAAAGAAAGGGTAGGGGAAATCTTTTTAAATAAGTAAAAAGGGAATTCCCTTCGGCGAACGGTCCAGGGCCAGACAACAGGAAAAATTGTTTGGGGGGGGGGGATAAAAATAATAGTGGGGCCAATCTAGTCCCAAAATGCACCGACGCCGTCATTAACATAGTAAATTTTAAAAAAGGGCCGGAAACCGCCTTTTTGTACAAGTACACATAGCCGGGCCCCCGGCGGGATGGGGTAGGGGTTTATATAAATCTGAAAACAATTTATAAGAAAATTTTTAAGGGCCCCTAAAATAGCAAAATTTTATCTTTTGGAGCCAAGGGGCAAAAAAAACAAGGGAGAAAAAAACCTGCTAGGGTTTTTTCCCCTTTAAAGAAGAAAACAGATAAAAGATAATAAGAACAAAAAAAGGGGGCGGGGGCCAGGCTAAATACCTACATCTCTCCCCTACGCTACTTTCCTCGACGATGATCTTTTTTTCGTTAATTTTGGTTTTTCCAATAAAAAAAAATCGGAAAACCTGGAATGCAAAGGGTTGGGAAAAGGGGTACTTTTATTAAAATTTTTTAAAAAAAGACAAATTTATTTCAAAACAAAATATCACATTTTTTAATGTTTTCGGGGGAAATTTTTTTACAGCCGGGATATCCGTAACCCAGTCAAAGATTTCTAAAATTTTTAGCTGCAGTGGTAAAACGAAAACTACATCAAAATGGTAAATTCCAACAGGGCAATAACTATGACTGGAGGGCAATTTTAATAGTTTAAAAAAGTGTTATTTTTATAAGGTCAAAATAAAAAGAAAAAAAAAAGAAAAATTGGCTACACAATATCATTAAAAAAAACAAAACAACAATAAAGGGACCAATAAAAAAGAAATAAATTAAATTTAAATAAGAAACATTAAAGGGGTTTTTAAAATTTTATTTATCACAAAAACAATTATAAATTTAAAAATCAGAATAAAACAGGAAATGATAATATACAATCAGGGCATTAAAACTACAGAAATTTTGTTTAAAAAGGGGTATATACTAAAATTACAGTTGGGGGCCCTTACTTAATTTCATCGCAAGGAAAAGGGACGATAATTTTAAACCCGGGGGAAATTTTAAACCTGATTTCATAAAACAGGGTTGGAAAAAAAACGGGAAAACCGAACTGCGACAGAAACGACAATTGATAATGTAAAAGTCTGCATTAAATTTAAGTTTGGAAAAATTACGAATTCCAAAAACAAAAGATGTTGTCCGTTTCTTAAGGTGTTCTGGGAGGAAAAACGGGGGCTTTTATTTTAAAACTAAAAAACCCCGATGCACGATGGACGATTACCAAAACGCGAAAGGCGCGATGGCACGAGAAAAACAAAGGGGACGATGGTGAAAACGCGATGACATGATGATGAAAACGCGAGGGTACGTGGGAAAAAGTCGATGTAAAAACGCCCTGGTTTATCACGACCCCCCTTTTCCCATCGGAGATCGGGCCCTAAACCCTCGCGTTTTTTCCCCGGACCAACGCGCTTTCCCCCCCTCGTGTCTCCGTTTTCAAACCCTCGACACGCTTTTTTAAACCCTCGCACCTCGCATTTTCCAAACCCGCGGGAACCCCCCCCCCTTCCGGGGGGATCCGCCGTGGGGACAGTATATGGTTTAGGGAAAAAAACAGGCTGTTTCAATCCATTTCCCCATTTCAAATATGGAACCCCCACAACCTTACAAGAAAAGCTGATTTTTAATAAATACCATGTGAAATATTTCAAACCCAAACTTTTTAGTTAATTTCATGCAAAACATAAAATAAAAATGGGTGGAAAGGGGGTTTTTTTAGTTTTTAATGAACAGACACGAACATTCTGTAAAATAAATTTTTTCAAAACCAGAATCTTAAAAGGTAAATTTTTTTTTCCCCAAAAAAAACATTGAGATCCTTCCTATTGGTTTTACAAAAAACCAAATGGTACGGGACTACGCATTTCTAAACCCAAAAGGGGATGGGACCCATGTTTTAAAACGCGATGGGTACATGGTGAAAAACCCCGATGTAAGATGATAAAAAACGCGAGGGGACGATAGTGAAAAAAAGCCCATGGGAAAGATTGGGGCGATGGTGAAAACACGATGGTTTCATATGAAAACACATAATACATCCCCCATTTTTACCACGCCATCGCGATTAAAACATCCCGTTTTCGCGTTTTCACCACGTACCCTCGTTTTTCATTATCGTGCCATCGCACCATCGTACCATCGTGCACGCGTTTAAATATAAAATAAAAAGTCAAAGATTGTTCAAAAGGAACCAACCGGGGGGAGTTTTTTAAATATCCTGTTTTTTGGAAAAGGGCGCCCGGGGGGTGTAGAGGGCCGTGGGCCCAAAATCAAGGGTTTACAATATATCTTTTAAATAAAATTTTGGGCGCCCTTTTTTCCGAAGGGAAAAATAAAAGTTGAAAATAGAAAGAATGGTTTTCTTGGGGAAGTGTTCACATTAGTTACCTAAAAACTATCATCGTACTGGCGCGCTTTCGCCATCGTACTGGGTTTTTTTATCACCATCTTAAAGGGGGCCCCTTCAAACCCCGTGCCGTCGGGGGCCTTTGGGATGTAAATGAAAATGGAATTTTAAATTATAAAAAGCTTTGGGGGATTTCTATATATACTAAAAGGGCACAGGGGGCGGGGGCTGGGGCCCCCCCGGAACCCCGTAAAAAAACCCCGGGGTTATAACACGAAAATGTCGACATATCACTTTACCACTACGAAAAAAAAATCTGAAACCGGGCAAAACCACAAAAAATCAAAGGGGGAAGGTTTTTATGGATTTTTAAACTTTCGTCAAACGTTAAAGGTCATTTCCCTTTTTTGGGGCTGAAAATGCATTTTATCCTACCACAGGGATTTCCCCGGCCGATTTTCGTCGGGGCCCTTTAAACTTAGCTTTACACAGTCCAAAGGGGGTTTTAAATAACCGTCAATGGGAACGAAAGGACTACTTTTTTTAAGTATAGGGGGTAAGGCGAAAGTAAAAGGGCGGTGTTTGAAGCTCAAACATTTCCCATTTTAAAGGGACGGCCACGGGGAACTTTTTTTTTTAAAAATTTGGTTTTACTCATCCTAGTAAACCCCTACGGGAAAGGGGGGGTACCGGGGTTTTTTTTTAAGGGCTGTGGGGAATCGGGCCGGGCGTTTTTCACGTCATTTTTGTTTAAAATTTACACAAAAAACCCAGATTTAAGCATCCCCCTTAGGGGGTTACCGGGGCTAAACCTTCATGGGGGGGAAAGGGAAATTTTTTTTTCTCACATTTTCTTTTTACGAAACTGGAAATAAATTTTTAAAATTGCGGGCATTTAATTTTACTCAAGGGGTCGTGGTTTTCCGGGTGGGATTTTTTTTTCCCACAAAACCTTTTTGCTTGGGTTTTGGGGGGAAGCGAATGCCCCATTAGCACCGTGATTTTTAAACACAGAACTTTAAAGGCAAAGTATGAGGCATGAAATAATGTTTTTTTTGTAAGGAATTGTAAATGGACAAGCAGACAAGGGGGGGAAATTGGAAAAAGGGGGTAGGAAAATTTAAAGGATCTAAAAAAAAGGGGGAAAAACTTGTGTTTTTTTTTTGATAAAATGGTATAAAACCTACTAGCGGGAAGGTAGGGAAAATCAGAGGTTATGACCAGGAAAAAGGGGTTTATTAATAAAACCCGGCCCGGCCCGGCACAAACAACGGAAATAACCGATACCGATTATATATGTATACGGAAACCACCGGCAACTTACGGACGGAAGGCTAATATAATTACGAATGGTTATACCATCATCTTAGTCAATGCAAATGTGTAATTTACTTCATCATTACAGAACTACAAGATAAGTATTTAATATTGATGAAACGTATGTTCAATGAGGTATTTCACTTGACATAAGCAAATACCTAAAATAACGAGATAGTTTAGGTGTTTCAATTAAACTCAATGGAGCTCGGCAATCAACATGTCATTTTGTGTAACGCGCAGACATGAAATAACACGTGGCTGGACATTTTCAACAGAACTTGACAGACTAGTTAATGTTACGTCATTATGAACTACTTTCACAACTACTGTGTGACACTGGGTTTTGTACTACGGCGAAGGGGCCTTTACTGTGTCGGTACAGTCGCCTGCATGTGTTTTTCGTCCTACTGTTTCACAAACTGGCAGGTGGGTGTGTGGGTGCGTGGGGGAAATATAAATAAGAACTGTCCTACAATTTTTAAGCAGGTGAAAATCGTTGATCTTGATAAATGCCAGTTAAATTAGAAACTTTGGCTATTGGTCTACAAGAGAACGTGACTATAAAGCTATGAATATTAAGATAAACAAATAACTTTAACTTCTAAATATATATGTGACAGAATGTAACTTGATATCGACACGATATCATTCGTAATTATATAAGCCTTCCATCCGTAAGTTTCTGGTGGGTTCCGTACAATCGAAATCGGCTATTTCCGCGGTTTGGGCCGGGTCGGGTTTTATTAATACAACTGTAACCGCAAAAAGCCTTTTCACTCCTGCTTTCCGAGTAGATACTGACATCTTATTAATGTTTCTAGATAAATTAAATGCGCCAAAATGGAATAAAGAAATAAAAACAAACAATTCGGTTATGTCCATGACTTGTCATTCAGTTACAAATCGGTGAATTTCTTAAAGAAATATTTAAGTTAAGTAGTATTCTACAAAATGATTGACATTAAGACCATTTCCTCATATTTCTGTAAATACTATGGTCAGGATTTGACGAATATACGTGTTATCGCTTTGTGTGAATTAAAACCTGCGCTAAGTTAAGTGGCAGGGGCCTGTTTCGTATTATGGTCTAGTACGATTTTCTTTCACTACAACAGGTAGATCTGTAAAGGCATTTATATTCAAATGGTTACTAATAATAATTATAGAATGAAGGACTCCTGCGTATGAGTAATTACTGTGTAAAATAAACTAATGCTTGAAGCTTCATGTAGATGGTCTGGTCTAAAATCTTACCTAAGATACCGGAACTCAGATAAAATGGAAATGGTCATCCATCCATCCAGGTTTAGCTTAAATTTGTGGAAAAAGTGCATGGTTACAAATATGGTCGCACGCTTTATAAATATACATATGTTTTAGGCCAGTCATTTGCAGATAATAAGGTACAGGTCGCACAAGGATTGTATTTTGGACCATTTATATCTCAAAATTTAGTGTCTTGAAACTGGTGTTTCACTCTTTTTTTATCATAGAAACAACAAAATCCGTTCGGCAGGCTAAAAATGTCACATGTTGAAACGCAACAACAAAATTTATTTCTTTATATAGTATGATAAACAATTGTTGCGCTATAGCATAAAACGGAAGAAAGTTATATTTAGTCTCTATATTGGAATAATTATTGGTTATTAGATTTGTATAAGAATTGAGAAAATACGCTGGAAATATGCTTCAGATATTCGGCGACGTAATGGGTGGAATATTATTCCGAGAAATATAGAGTGCCCATTTCTAGATGCAATACAAACATTTTGTTACATTTACAAAAGTATATTATTTCTAACTTAATGGTATAAATTCCTGTTTATAAAAACTTTTAAACGCAATGGCAGACATGAAACTGGTGTCACAAATGACGTCGCACGCCCTATATGATATTTATTTGGACGTCAACATTATATTAGAAAAATATTGACGTTTCAGATTTCATTGGAACTCATAATAATTTATAGATAGGTATCAAATAACAGACCGTATTCTATGGCTCACACGTCAGTAAATTTATATCAATGCAGTTCAAAAATGCTTAGAAAAGAAGTATTTTAGCTTTAAAATGATCACACTCATTCACATTTTGAAAAAAAAGTCTCTTTTAAAGCTGGATATTTTTCCAACTTTTTAAAGCTGGAAAAAAATCCAACTTTTAAAGCTGGAAAAATTTCCAACTTTATAAGCTGGAAAAAATTCCAACTCCTAAAATTGGAAAAAAATCCAGTTGGATTTAGATTTTTTTAAAAACCATTTTAAACTGACTAAAAACATCGTTATTCACTACTTATGTTTAAGGGTGTTCATTGATCCTGTTTATAAGTGTTTACAATAAATCTGAATTTTTTTCTGAAAATATCCAATCGGATTTTTTTCCAGCTTTTTAAATGGGATTTTTTTATTTACCATAGTATGGATGTCAAACCAAGACAAAAAGATAGTTAAACACAAAAGTAACACAGATATGCCTTTAAATTTGTTATAAAAAAATTATCGTTTTCCGCCCGGAAAAAAATCCAGCCCGTCAAAATATTGGAAAAATGTCCGATTGGATTTTCAAAAATTCCAATCGGACGCCATATATCCGATTGGAAATTGGAAAAATCCAATTGGCCAAATTTTTTAAATCATTTTTTTTGTACATAAGGAAATTAATAATAATGCAAAACTATATCATTTATTGCTCCTTGGCCCCTAAACTACCATTCAAGCTAAAACAGAAGCTTCTAAGTCACTCAGAAATGGTAGTGAAGTTTGCCAAAATCCTGGTTTTGCAAAGATATCCTGGTGGCTGTTATAGCCAAATCTTCAAAATTTTTCTAAAAATAAACCAAAAGGTCTAAATCTTAGATATTTGACATGTAGCATTGCCTAGTACACTTCTACAAAATTTGTCCAAATCATGACCCCGGGGTCAAAATTGACCCGCCCCATGGGGTTACTTGATTGTACATGAGAAAACCTTCAAAATTTTCTAAAAATAAACCAGAAGGCCTAGAGCTTAGATATTTGACATGTAACATTGCCTAGTAGACTTCTACAAAATTTATTCAAATCTTGATCCCCGGGGTCAAATTGACCCAGCCCCAGGGGTTACTTGATTGTACATAGGAAAATCTTCAATTTTTAAAAGAAAATAAACCAGAAGGCCTAAAGCTTAGACATTTGACATGTCGCATTGCCTACTGGACCTCTACAAAATTTATTCAAATCATGACCCCCGGCGTCAAATTGGCCCCGCCCCAGGGATTACTTGATTGTACATAGGAAAATCTTCCAAAAAATGTCTAGAAATAAACTAGAAGGCATAGAGCTTAGATATTTGGTGTGTAGCATTGTCTAGTGGATTTCTACCAAGTCTGTTCAAATCATGACCCCGGGGTCAAGCTTAAATGCAAATCTTCATAGCAACCATTTAACCAGGTGAGCGATATAGGGTCATCATGGCCCTCTTGTTTTTGTTACCTTTCAGCTCAAACCATAATCCCATAGCAATAAAATCAAACTTTACAGTCTTTAATTTCTCATTATTAGTGTAACCGTCTCTAATATAGCGTATCCTCCAACAATTATACAATCAGAAGCTATCCTTAAGACACCGGGCACATTTTTATGCACTCTCGCCAGGCATATATATGTTTTTGACAACACAAAAAATGACGTCACCCGACCTTCAGCTTTATCTTTTCCGGAAGTAAAGAAATTAAAGTAGACATGCTAAACTTGAAAACGAACGTTATTTATTTATTTGGGTTTTACGGCGCACCAACACAGTATAGGTTATATGGCGCCAAACAGTACTACAAATTTTGGTTTCACATCTCGTTTACATCGAAATAAAAATGAAAACGAACGTCGCCTTTGGATTTGTCGATTGTCAGGGGTCACGCGCAGGGGTCATCCCGTCAAAATGTAGGCGCATGGACTTTCATTTTTCCTAATGGGGAGTGAATCTTTAGAATTTTCTAACGATTTGAAAACACCTAGGCTTTAGCACGACATGTCAGCGTTTTATCTACAAAACCATATGTGAACTCCAATCATGAATAAACACCAATCCCGCAGGGGTCCGTAACGGAACAAATGTACATAGAGAATTTTGGAACCTCGTCAAATCGCTAAAAATGTCATTTTGATGTTGTCTGAAAGTGTCAGTATATCCCTCGCGTGTCAGATATTCCCGTATTTGAGAACTGCAGATCTAGCCATTTTCAGAAATATTTTCCGAACGAATTTCGTTTAATAATTTTGATTCTACGGAAGCGTGTGAGGGCAATCAGACGCTAATACATTTTATCACATTACAGTTGCAGAAAAGACATGATAGAATGCCACAGACTTGTTAACGCCTAATGTTCAAACCTATAACTTTATTTAATTCATTGAACTTTTAATGACTTTGGAATCAATTATATATTTTAGTAGCCATCATGTCTTATTAAATACAAAGTCTTCATTTATAACTTCACTGTTTTTCTTAGTTTCCAGAGCAAATGTCTGAGCCAACTGAAGAGGATAAACGTAATACGGAAACCTTGGATGACGAAATCCACTTACTGTGTTTCTTGACAGGCCCGCCTGAAAATTATAACACAGACCAAATCCAGGAGATTGACAATATCAAACATATAACCGACCTGAAAGGTATTTACATAAATAATTGTCTGAATTTTCCAATGATATAAGTTTTATGCTCACAAATATCAAGTACAGAATAATGACATCACCTTTCTATCGTTTTTATGCTAACAATATCTTTTATTATCAATGGTCCCGTTTTTATTTTGCTTTTATATGTTGCACCGATATAGGACATCGGCCTTTCCACACAATAAAACGTTATAAATGCCTACCATTTTTATCAGAATTTAGTAACGGCCACTAGGTACTAAGATTTTCAGAGCAAAGTAATGCTTCTACAGTTACGTTAGGAAAACATCTCTTGTGCTTTAAACACAAATCTCATTGAAAATTAATAATCAGTATTACTTACAACTGTGAGTTAAATAGCATGAACACTGAAGTCTCACAATTAATTAAGATCACAGTTAAGGCATTTTGAGGCCTCATAGGCTCATGTTTTCCTTCCACGTCATGAACAGCTTCACAACACACTTACTTTTAAACAGCACTTGTGTGTGTATTAATGTGGTCAGAAGCTTTTCAAGTATCGAGTTAGCTTTTAAATTGAATGTTTATTTTCGGAATACCTAATTGTGCTCAACTAAGATATTATCTTTTTTTTCGCTTGCACAAATTTACACTTAAATGTTATAGCAACAGTTAAAGGATCATTAAAAGTTATCATATCCATGACATGATATAATATTGTTTATTTTATGCTAAATGGTGCAATAATAAAATTTACCAGTGGCTTATTTTTTTTCTAATTCACTCACTGTTCCGAAACTAAAATATCGCACCCGCAAAATGTTATTGAACTAATTTCTGTGTTGCTTCTGGTTGTACAAACTAGCATCAGAAAAAATATTGAGCTAATATAGAACGGTTATATCTACATCATGAGTAACTTTAACAAGAATCACAGAGTGATCTTTGCGCCCACCACTGAGCCATTTTTGAATGTTCCAAATTTCAAGACTATAGATCAAGGTCAAAAAGAAGGTGAAAGTTCATTTTGGTACACAAAACTGTGCATGTGGTCCATGCATGTGGTCCAAATTTGAAGCTGTAGCTAAAGAAATGTGAAAGTAGGATCAACTTCAAGGTCAAAGTTAGTTTCTGTACACAAAACTATGCATGTGCTTCAAATTTGACGGCTGTAGCTTGAGAAATGTTGGTAATAGATAAAAAATCAAGGTCAAATTTCAATTCAGTACACAACACTATGCAAGTGGTCCAAATTTGAAGCTGGTAGCTTGAAAAATGTGAAAGTTGGTTACTAGGTCAATCTAAAGGTCAAAGTTCATTTCGGTACACAGAACTATGCATGTGTTCCAGATTTGACGGCTGTAGCTCAAGAATTGTGCCTTCAAAAATATGAAAGTAAGTCACTAGGTCAATGTCAAGGTCAAAGTTCATTTCAGTACACAAAACTGTGCACATGGTCCAAATTTGAAGGCTGTAGCTTGAGAAATGTGAAAGTAGGTCACTAGGTCAAAATCAAGGTCAAATTTCATTTGGAACACAAAACTATGCATGTGGTCCAAATTTAATGTGAAAGTAGGTCACTAGGTCAATGTCAAGATCAAAGATTATTTCGGTACAAAAACCTATGCAAGTGGTCCAAATTTGAAGGCTGTAGCTACAGAAATGTGAAAGTAGGTCACTAGGTCAAGATCAAGGTCAACTCATGTCAAGGTTCATCTAGCTAATCCAAACAATACATAAGGTCCAAATTTGAATGTTGTAGATTATGACAAGAAGATTTTTAAAGCTTTTCCCTATATAAGTCTATGTAATTAAACCATGTGACCCACGGGGCGGGGCTATATTTGACCCTAGGGAAATAATTTGGACAATCTTGGTAGATGACCGCTAGATGATGCTACATACCAAATATCAAAGTCCTAGGCCCTTTGGTTTTGTATAAGAAGATTTTCAAAATGTTTCCCTATATAAATCTACATAAATTATGAAAATAAACAAAGGGCCATAACTCATTAAAAAATTGTTGAACCAGTCTGATTTTCAGGGGGACACAACTAGGGTACCAATACATCAGTCTGACAAAGTTTGGTCAAAATCCCCCCGTAGTTTCTGAGAAGAGGCGATAACGAGAAATTGCTAACGGACGGAAGGACGGACGGAAGGAAGACGGACCACGGACGCAGAGAGATTTGAATAGCCCACCATCTGATGATGGCGGGCGCCAGGAATACCGTACCGTACAGCTACCCTAAACTTCAAACACGCGAGTCATGTAAGATAAAATTTCCTGTTTCGGACAGGCTGGTCATACTACAGTTTCCAAAGGCACTTATGGTACTGCTCTAGAAATGTCAGCTTGGACTTGCCTTAGTAGATGACAGTAGGTAATTTGTTTTCATCTACACTCATGACTATTGTTTGATAACTTTTATTGCCGACAGCATATTTAGGTGGTGTTATCTTTGTTCTTAAATACAAAATAGAAAAAGTAGAAACGCCCTAAGACAAGAGCCAAGCGTTACGTAATTTCCCGGGAGTGCAGTTCTTGCGTTATCTTTGCAGTCGTACCAAGGTTTGCTTTCACTGAATTCCTTTAAAGGTTTTGCCACTCACTGAGATTTATTATAGTTTACGCTATGTTATTCCCGAATAAATTTTCCTATTTATTTTTATGAAATCTATTAAAAGACATATGCAGTCATTTCGACTGTCGCTTATTGGCTCATATCGGTGTCATCAAACATCAAATGTAACAAAACTATCGACATTAATAAATCAAGAATAAAATTTTAATAATGTGCATCGCCCAGGTTTACATTCGAAAAAATATGAGTCAAAATAATTATGTATTTCCCATCAATATAATCTGACTAATATTTTATAATCAGATCGTTTAGCACAATTGTTTCCTCAAAACCGAAACAACGTTTTGTTGATTTGATGGAACATCAGTATTCTACATCACTGTGTTTATATAACACACGTGGTTAATTAAAGGCGCTCGCAATAGTTTTTCCGGACGGGTCGATATTTACCAAAACACCGTGCCAAATGTGCTGTTTCTTATCGATGTAGCACATTGCAGAGTTGGAGCGGTCTTCTGCGCATGCCCGGAAGTGATTATCTAATGTCGCGTACGGCAAAAATGCGCAAATTATTGCATTTTCGCACGCATTTAGAGTGAAATATGTATGATGTACTGACTAGAGGTTAGGGTTAGTATCACCATGGTTACAAAATATATACATTTAAAGTACTTTTAGTTCAAATTGCTTCAATCCGGCATATACCCGAGTCTGTAATTTATACCGGCACTCCAACTCTGCATTGAGTCACAGCCGTTTCTAATCACGTACCTGACCTATTCCGTACATTCGTATTCTTAAAGTATAGGTTTAGTTCGGAGAAAGGCGGAAACTTACATCGTTCTATGACATCAAAATACTTCAAAAAACACGTAAAAATTCGCTTATTAAGAAATCTGCCGTTTGATAATTTGATATATCTCTGAGTCATTTGCTCAAACACTGAAAGCGTTTCCGTGGCATTTGTCGAGAAGCCTTTAACCTGTACTCTTCAAACTTAGTCGGATGATTGGCTAAATGGAATGGATAACACCTATTGCTTTTGAGATCAATATGTTAAAGGTAAAGGATGCGGCAGCCGAAATGATGAAATGATTTCTTCCTGTAGAAATCCAGAAAAGTTTCTACAATCACACTTTCAGCGAGTTTATTCCAAATGTTCCTAAGGTGAGCGACCTTAGGCCATTTGATTCTCTTGTTAAATATCTCTGCCTTAAGCTGTGGACAAATACAGGATACTGTCAAGAGTTTGGATGAATATATGCCTTTGTTTGAAATAAAAATTGATTACGTATTTCGTAGCAACCTGCGTTGTATAAATGCCCGCCACACCCCACCTCGTTGTAATTTGATTTAAGCAAAATCTAATATGGTGACCTATCAATTTTCCTTTTGTTTTAAATTATGTGGACATAACTAAAAGTATGTGCAGAGTTTGATTTAATTCTATTAAGTTAAACACGATAAAATAGCAGAAGTACCAACTTAAAATTGACAAAAATATGCAAAAATAGCCCTTGGGCCTGCTGAACAAGTATTCCTTTCTTTACAAAGTCATTTTCTTTTGATTTCTCCGAGCATGTTTCAAATAGATATATTGTTTTCCGTTATAAAAATGCTTAGATATCAAATTTATGCTGGTTATTGTACTTTACTGAACTATATTTTAGGAGTATAGAAATTTTGAAAAATGTTAAAAATAGCATCATATCTAGGGGCAAATAAAATTGAAACAAAGCTGGTGACCTAATATTTCTATTTCATTTTTCAATACATCATTGCATGATCTTTTAATATAGAACATTTCATCAAAATCTATTATTGGGAAAAAAATTACGAAACTGTAGCGAGCGTCTTTAAGCGCATGAATAACGTTAAAAAGCATGGTTAATATCTCCAGTCTGTACTCTGAAATATTTATCTAGCTATAATCTGTAAAAAAAAAAAATAAACGTAAAATTCTATTGTTTTTACAAATTAGTATGAAATGAAACAAACGAAAATCTGTTTATTTCTGGTGAGTTATCGAAATATTTAGTCATTGATACAATGTAATGATACAATTCTTGAATTTTCATTAACATTTTCATGTAAATATCGATGATATATTTCAATATCACATTTAAGCAAACACATATCCTCTAATTACTTAACGGGGCTGCAAAAGGGACTATAAAAGGCATGCACCCTTTTTGTACATTAGCCATTAGTAACAAAGAATACACTTTTCCAGTAGTAACTAAACGCACTCAATCGTTTTTTTATAAAAAAAAACTAATTATCGGAATCAGATCTGGAATATACGGAAGGATGTTATAAATACTGTACCCAACAACACTTTAAGCTTAACAGGAGTGCGCCGAACGTTACCACTTACAAAACTAAAGGCTATGAATCTACAAGGTCGTGCGGATATTCACAATGATTATGTTCGGAATACATTCCTCAGACCGTACCTATATGAACATATTATTAAATCTAATAAGTTGCAAACTGAAATGAACCTAACAACAATTATATGTAAATACTTGGAAAAGTTTTGTCTGAAACAATTACTCAGGCGAAAAGCGTATATTTATAGTCTCAGTCACACTATACCGTATAGCGTTAACGGACGTCTAACGTATAACAAAATTTTCAATCCGTTCGTGTCCGTTCGCATGCGTTTCATTTCGTTTCTCATGCGGCGCCTGCGCTCCTTGTCCGGCGATGTTCGTTCCATTCGGCTGAAGGTTTTGAGCATGTTCAAAATTTAGAACGTACATCACCGGACAAAGTTGTTCGTTAGATATACGGTAGCAATACACTGATATGCGTTTTGTTCGTTACTCGTGCGTTCCCTATTCTGTACTTGTCCTTTTTGCATCCGTTCTTGTCCGGTTCGCATCCGTTTTTTACGGTGGACCTGATTCACGGCCGGACTACTACCGCAACGGATGTAAAGCATGTTCAACGGAAGATTACTGACAAGAGTTTCTCATGCACTGCGCTTACATTTTACGCGGTAGAAGTCCTAAGTACGGTAACATCCGTTAATTGAATGTTGTTCGTCCTATATTATGTGCTTTAATCTTACTGCCATTGTGCGTTTTATGCGCCACATACACCAATCGCAAAGGTACCAAGAAACAGTGGGGGATGCCCTTCGTCACCGGATAACTTTCTGCCGCAATTTTTCAATTCGTTTGGCGTCCGTTAACGCTATACGGTGCAGTGTGACTGACACATATGTTATAAATGAAATCGTATTTTGCAGCTTCAGTAAGCCAAGATTACACATGACTTACTTGGTAATGTTATTATATATATGGATAACTTTAATGAGCAGCAAAAAGGAAAATGCTTTTCTTTCAGTCTTTATTAATGTTTGCATGAGTTATAATAAGAAGAAATAAATATTGTTATATCTATTTATAACTTTCGAAATACGTTTTTAATCTGTTCGACTGAAATGTATATTTTAAAGGTTTGCCAATGGTTGTTGTGGCAACTAAATTTGATGAACAATGCTTGAATGTAATGGAGGACGTGGACCATCTGTATAAATGCAAAAAGTCAAAAGAGACAACAGAAGATATAGCAATTTTTTTTAAGATTCAGGAGAACCACGTTCTTCCAGTTGTTAACTACACTTCTGAGAACGTCAAATCAAAAGGAAAAGATATACTAGCTCTACAAGCTTTATATAAAATGATAGAAGTTACAGAGGATTTCCTTGCAAAGCACCCAGGTAATATTTATTTGACGTTTTTATATTTCTAAGCAGTGTAACATGTTCATGAAATATGATTAGACATGTTTTTGAAAAGTAATATATTTGACAGTCGTAATACGAGGGTTCATCCAGATGTAATGTCAATGTGTCAATTACGGAAATTATACCAATACGTAAGGTAATTTAGTTATGATAACATGGATAAATATTACTTCCTGCGGTTGCTGAAATTCATAGAATTTAAAACTTCCCCGATGATGATGATTGCTGCACGGAAAATCTGCGTTTCTTTCATAAAGAAACAAAAAAAAATGACAACAAATAAACAGAGATACATGTAATCACCAATTGACATAAAACACATCTAGTAGTATGAAATTATAATGATGTGAAATTACGTCTTTCAGGAATCAACCGAGAAAACTATAATTGCATCTTTGCAGATAAACGTTCGCTGTTTAGTGCTAAGGTATATTGCTTAGTGTAAACAATATCAGTTTCTGACGACAATAATGTCTGTGCCGTTCAGCGATCATCGTTACTATGCTTTCTGTGCATGTCGATATTTAAATAAGTAAACCATTGTTTATACTTTTTTCAATAAATCATTGTAAATAGATCAATCTACATAGAAGGGAATGTTTGCCATTTACTTTTCTTTATACACATTTTTATGGCTCCAGTGATAATACTTTTAATCAACCCTCTTATTACGCCTTTTTATCTTTAAGTTACTGGACAAATGACTAGTACAGTAAACCAACGAGAGAATAGGGTCTTCAACGCAGACCTAACACCGCTTTATAGAAGCAAAATTACGTCTAAATGTCTTTTTTCTAATTATTAAATAGTATAATTTTCATGGCTTTTGCTATATTTCGGAAACATAGACGTTGACCACAATTTCCTCAAATGGTAAGGAATTTTAATCTCTGTGTCAATGTAAGTTCCTTTCAAGTAATTTTCGTTTGTTTCCCATTATTCTGATCGAACACTGCGATTTATTTAAACAACGATTCTGACTTTGACACAATTAGCCAAAAGCAATAAAAGTTTGTATAATATTTAGGAGGATTCTTGGTCCAATGTAGGGGCCCTTTGAGCTTGAAATAAAAATATTTTGAAACAGCTTCTTCTCAAGCATTGCATAATTGATCTTCATTAAACCTTGTTTTTGGCTTCATTGAAAGGTCCTTTCCCAAACATGTTAAAATGGGAGTGTATAGCACTATAAGGGCAGCTATATTTAAAAATATCAAAAATATATCTCATGAACCGGTTGACTAGATCTTCATCAAACTTAGTATAAGCGTCAATATATTATTTTTTCTGGACTTGTTGAAATGTGGGTACTAGGTCCCTTGTAGAATTCCCAACCGCTATAGCAAACACAAAGAAGTGCTTTTAAATGGCTTCTTGTTATGAACCTTTGATGAATTTTCATCAAAGTTGATTTAAGCTGCATTATAAGGTTCTCTTAGGCCGATTATGTTACCACTATATAGCTTTAAACGAATTCTCACACAGGGTTTTGTTGATGATTTATAATTTTTACTTACTTATGTAATACAGAAAAAAAGTGTCCTCATAAGAAATCCAAGTCAAATTAGGTGATATTTAAAGGCAGCTTTCTTTAGATTTTGATGAAACAAAGTTTGACAGTTTAATCCAAAATGAAGTCAATTTAGTGCTATATTAAAAATATTTATATATCTTATGAATGCAGTACATAACAAAGCAGTTTTTATATTGATATATATTTTTAATTATCGTAACTGTTTATGAAATCGAGCAAATTTTGATGTCATCAAATACCCCACTATCTGCAGTAACAGTGCGAATACATTTTGTTTTGTTTACAAATATGTGTGTTTGTTTCTTTATTGTTTTGTTTGTTTTTGCTCCTGACTTTGATATAGACATGTTCGATGTTCAATTTGGTCTGTGGGCAAGTTTCTGTAAGAGCTCTACTTTTTCGATTTCGTAACCCAGAAATTAGGCAAAGATTCATCCAGTTCAGCCTTTAATACATTCATTCCCGGATTGTTTAAGACAGTGTGTCACTTTCTACCATATGTCAAACAAAAAGTATACTCATTTTAGTAAACCTTGTGTATGAAAAATGCGGAATCCAATATCATTAAAAGTATTATTGGCTACACACGAATTTTTAGTAGATTGTTTCAATAATGAGTTTCAGATATTAGCGTTTTGCTTTTGTAACTGTTCTAAACCAATTAAAGGCTCGCTGTAACCATTTATTCCAAATTTTGACGATTTCTACCAAAATTTAGGGGTTACAATACCCTATCCACCTACATTTTTACCCATCAACATTTTCGACATTTTTGATAAGTCATAAAATAATCAAACTTTCCTTCTTTTTTAATAAGACATTATCAAATAATTGTGTTAAGATTCACAATTTCATATACTTTCATGAGAAAATATAATGCTTTGCAATCAGTTTAGTTTATAGACAACGTTCATACAAATGTAAAACATATAAATCACATGCCGTTTCTCAATTAGTCGAGTCTATGATTGTTTCATTCAGAAAGGGTTGGGTTATCATATCATTATATAAATCTGGTATAATAATAATATAAATCTGATAAAATATTAATAATAATCAATAGTTTCCTTACTATTTTATATGTGAAAGTAAACGTACTTGTATAATTTTGACGTTTAGTTGATAAAGATACATTAAACTGTAACATACGTAACCGATGCCACTCAACTTTACCACCTTGAAGAATTAGCAACATTGAAAACACACCAACAATTGCATTTGTATGCTTTTAAATTGAATAAACCATGTTTAAAGAACATACTGACATGATCTTTTATATTTTGTTGGACTTAACTCTGTAACTATTCTCAATTATAGATTGTCGACAAACAACATTAAAACAATGATGCCTCTTTCAGCATCACTGTGAAGATAACATAGATTAGCAATTCTAACTGCTTTTGTTTTAAACAAAGATAGGATAATAGACAATTAACAATAGACTAGGGTACAGTTTGTGCGCAGTCTGAATATTTTTGACTTTCATTCAAAAGAAAATACAGAACATGACGCTATCTAAGAATCAAATATACGTTACCTAGGTTTTGAAGGTCATCTATTCATGATATTTCGTATATTAATATTCCAGGCTAATTCATAAATCATGCTTATTGGTATTGTAAAGCACATACTCAGTCAGTTTTTGCAGTAATACAAAGATGAAATGAAACATACATTATGAAACATACGTTACCAAGCTTACACAGAGCAAGAAATAACATTGAAGCTAGAATATGATTTTGATTCGATGGACTGTGGTTGTTTCGAGAGGGTTTTTTATCTTTTAAATGCGTTGTTGTGATTTTTATGGAAGGTAAGATTGTATTCATTCCTGAAATTATATGCATTATGTGTTCAAAGTTGCTGATGTAATTCCTGATGTAAATAATCACTGCATGTTTTGAACTTATAGAACATCATATATATTCAGTACAAGATGAGTAGTGAAACGAATGTCACTTTTGGTAAAATATTTTTCTTCAAACAGTTCTGTTTCTTTGACCATAGTGATTTCTTAATATCGCTCATACCAGTCGACGGAATTACTGAACTGTGTAATCATATTACATTCTCTGAACGAAAATGAGATGAGAAGAGAATCCTTGTTCACATTGTGGTTGTAGTATTATTATTGTTAATTCTGAGTTCGTACTAGACTTCAATATTCTACTTTTAAAATTATTAACTAGTTCATTCAAAAGATGATATATTTCAACTGTTACATATAGATTACTTCGGTATGGAACTGTGTTTAAAGCATGATGTTACTAGACAGTAACTACCTTTATCTAAATTCGGTAACTTATTTTTCAGAACTATACAAGAGGATACATTATAACATAAAAATACACCATATGACAAAATTGTACTCTAAAATTTGATGTAAGAGGTTGAAAGAAGTCATTTCTGGTATCAGAATAAGTTCCTCATACATGCATAGATGCATATGTACGTACTTACAGAGGCTGCACCATTTGTTTGGAACACACCAGTGGTGCATTGATGTCTAAATGACATATTTGTAAAATCTCAATTTAGTTAAGTGCTTTATTCCGTAGATAAGTCATAAAGCTACATCTTTAAATGGATTGAAACCTACGTTACTTAAAACATTAATTACAACAACAAATAGATGCACGACTTCTTGATTCGAGGACTTGTTCAATGTATAGCTGTGAAGCTCTGTACTACCTGTTCATAATATCAAGCAGATGTACTGTAAAAAGAAGAAATTTTTGCAAGGGTTTAATTTTTGCAATATACGCGAGGCCCTACATCTCGCGGAAATAAATCCTCGCGTAAATATTTCCCATTAGTATAATTTAGATTCAAGTACTATGCCATTTTTTATAGTTTCGCGAATATTAAACCTCGCATTTCAAATTTGCAAAATTTTGAGCCAATATATATATAAAAATATATGCTTTTATAGTATTCACGTTTGTTTGGCACCATTTCAGGGGCATGCGCATTGAAAGTTTTTTGTTGAATGATATTGAAGGGATTTGACATTTTGATATATCTGAAAATTTCTATTTCAAGCAAAACAGATAACACGTTCAAGCACCATCAGAATATGCATCAGTTTATATCATAAAGTTCTTTAATAGGTTTAGAATTATGCTCATTTTCTTTTGTGTATATAATATAACATCTTTCAGGCAGCCATTTTGATACAAATTAATATTACATTGTAGTCAAAGTCTTTTGAATGAAAGTTGAGTGTAACATGTTTAGTTTTAAAGAAATAAAAGTAGCATTTATAATTATATTATTGTAATGTCCTTAATGGTATGCATCGTGATAACAAGAAAAATCGCTCATATAGGTAAAACTACGTTTTCTACTGAAATTATTTTGACAAACTCATATGACTTCTATAACAGCAATGATTACTTAGATCTTATCCATATGTATATTTGCAAACTTATTTCTCGCTGTCAGTTTTAAAATGACAGTACAGATTCTTTATTAGATTTATCTGAATAACCAAACATCAACACCTTGAAAACGTAATTGATTTGTTTTATAATACTGAATATTCGAACAGTAGTACATTTGTAGCTCATCAATGTATTTTACTTGTAACCGATTTCAGGTGGTCATTTTGTGAGTTTAATTCTTTGTAACATGTTTAAATCAATATAAGGTGATTTCTGTAATAGCTTTGTCTTTTGAAGAGCGATACCTCCTTCGTATGTACATGTTTAATCGAATTAAGGCTTTGAAAATCTTAATTTGAATAATCTGTGTAACAACATAACCTATTTTATTAGTAGTTTAACAAACTTAAACGTTGGGTGATTTAATTACTGTGTACAAAATGACTACTAAAATACCTAAGCTAGCATAAAAGGGAATTAAAGTCAATCAATCAATCAATCAATCAATCAATCAATCAGTCAATATATATATATATATATAATGCTTACTGAGAAATAAAAGACTGTATTAAATAGAACATTCTGAGTAACATAGCAACCAGTAATTACAGTTCTTTCAGAGCATGCTGGATAGATTAGACATTGTCTAAAAATCAGGGATGTGAGGTTTAATTCATTTTGTTCCCATTCATTTCTTGCAATTTTTTCAAACATTTGATAAAAAAGGATTATATTTTGAAACTATTTTAGCTTGTGTAAATGTGAGATGTATGTGCTCTACTGGAAACTCTTGGCTAATTTGATCTTTTGCTATCAGCATTTCATTTTAAGATGTGATATCTACTCACGAAGAAAACTTGGGAACAATTAAAAGGAAACATTATGGCATTTAATAATTATTGAGTAAGAAGAAATTGTTGGCCACATTTTTTTGTGAAACTGGCTGTTTTTTTTAGCTCAACTGAGCACGAGGTGCTCAAGGTGAGCTATTGTTACTGTCATTGTCCGGCGTTTGTTCGCCTGCGTCGTCCATCGTTCGTCGTCCGTCAGCATTTGCCTTGTGAACGCTCTAGAGGCCATAGTTGTAACACAATCTTTATAAAACTTGGTCAGAATATGTTTATTATAAAGTCTGGATGATTTCGAAACTTTGTCAGCAGTGGCTAAAAGCTAGGTCACTAGATCAGATCAAAGGAAATTCTTGTTTACACTCAAGAGGCCAAATGTGTGGTCCAATCATAATGAAAATTAGTCAGAAAAAATTGTCTCTATGAAATCACTAGGTCAAACATGTTTACACTGTATGGTGTTTCTTAGATGAGTGACCTAGGGCCCTCTTGTTTTAGTTTAAGACTATGTATGTGTATACTGTATTGTCTGTAAGTTTTTGGTATATGTTAGCAATAAGTAGCTCTAAACACAACTTCTTCAAACTACTAGATCAAATTGTTGTGATGAAGTTTTATTCTAAAGTATGTTTATTAAGAATTTTATCTTTACAAGATTCCGGTGGTCACGAATTTAATCTTAATGGCAAGTTCTTTTTTGATTACTATCTGAGGCATATACATGTACTTTATTTATAAATCTTACACACAGATAGGCAAAGGCCTATTCAGGCTACACAGGAAGTCGATGATAGACGTGCCCCTGAAGAAGTAATGGAAGATGTTGAAGAACAGGGTAATAATGATGTCCAAACATCTGTTGATGGACATCAAACAAGTGAACCATCATTATCGGACAGATTGAATAGCAAATCATACAGACCTCCTAAAGATACGTGTATATTTGATGGCCGTTTGATAAAGCTGGGACTAAAAGACATCGCTGACTTGGAAAAGAACTGTATAAAACCGATTGGGGATGGTGCTTTTGGAAAAGTATTCACAAGTGAGTAACATACTATGTTTGCGTTATAATGTTTTTACTGCAGCTAAGGTATTTCTAACGTGTATGTAGGGGTGTTATTTTTTCCAACCACCCGCTCTGCAGGGCAAGTAGCAAGTAAAATACATTGGCTCTTAGATGACAGTAACTCGCCCAAATAATATCACAACTGTTTTAATGTCTTCAGCTTTTGTCATCGTCAATCGTCCGTCTGTGTGTCGTGTGAACATGATAGAGACCGACTTTTGCAATCAATTTGAATCAAACTTGCACACAACTTGTATTGGCATAATATCTCGGTTCCTTTCGAAAACTGGCCACCAGATCCCATCATGGGCTCTAGAGTTATGGCCCCTTAAAAATGCCAAAATTGCTATTTTGGTTTTGCAGCCATATAGAGACTTCATTCATTGTTTGATTTGATACAAACTTGCAAAATATCTTCGACAACGTTAAATCTTGTATCCAATCATAGATTCCAGAGTTACGGTCCCTAATTAACCCCTGAAAGAGCCAAACTGTTGTTAATATTTACATTGTGAATACGTTACAAGTCACGTTTTACATTTGATTTAAACCACACTTACACACAACTTCAGTCACAACAAGATCTCGGTTTTTGTCGGAAACCTGCTAGAAACCTGGTTCTAGAGTTACTGCCCTTGAAATGTGTAAAAGTTTCTATTTGGCCCTTTCAGCCTTAAAGAAAAGTTATTTATGCCTTTTTTTGATACAAACATTCACAAAATGATTAGCTTGATAATATTTAGGCCTGGATTGAAACTGATCTATGTCAGGTCAAAAACTAGGTCATCATGTCAAATCAAATTTTTATCTCGATGATTCCTAGGCCAAGTTTGAAAGTGGGCCATATAGGTCAAAAACTAGCTAGTCACATAGTGAAATCGAAGGAAAAGCTTGTTAACACTCTTGTTCATTTGATGTGCATGAAGCTTGGTCAGAATGTTTGTCTGTATGAAATATGGTATGAATTTTTATCTTGGTCATGTGGGGTCAAAACTAGGTCACTAGGTCAAATCAAAGAATAAGCTAGTTTACACCACAGAGAGTGTAAACATAAAACTTGGTCAGAATGTTTGTTATACTAAGTCTTGGATGATTTTAAATCTTGGTCTATTGGGGTCAAAAACTAGGTCGAAAAGAAAATCAAAGGAAAAGCTTTTATACACTTTAGAAGACACTCTTTTGCTCCTACTTCCCAAAACTTTGTCAAAATGCTTGTTTACAGGAAAGTTTGGTGAAGTTTGAATCTGGGTCATGTTGGTTAAAAAGACTAGGTCACTAGTACAAATCAAAGAGAATGCATTTTTACGCTAAAGAGGCCACGTTTTTGGGTCCAATCTTAATAAAAATTAAATTGGTCAGAATATTTGTCTCCGTAAAATCACCAGGTAAAACATGTTTACACTTTTATGGTGTGTCACTCTGGTGATCTTGGCTCTCTTATTTCCATTTCGGTGGAACACTGGAGAGGATTATTGGAATGTCCTCTGTCAGTCTCTGTCTATCAGTCTGCAAAACTGGATCCTGCAACAAATGAAAAAGCTTTTAAAGTAGGTTCATAAAACTTAGTATGTGATAAAAGGGCAAGATGTAGATTATGCACGTACATGACTTATGCTTGCAGGTCAATGGTCATAGTCATTACTGGTATTGAACGTCAAGTTAAATTGTTTCTTCTCTATAAGTTTTAGATGCATTGTTTGGTTTGAATATCATTTTGCCACACAAAACGTTCCCCATGATGAGACAGTGTATCAGGACATGATCTATTCTTTGTTCAAGTTTAAGTTCAAGGTTAAACTCCACTACTTTTATTTGCATTGAAGGATATTTAGTACTGTACAGAAATGTTCCCCATGATTGAACAGGACCCATGATTGTAGTTAAAGGTCAAGGTCACCATGTTTTTCATCAGTAGGCGACTTCTGTATTGACACTACAATACTCAGTCACTTGTTAATTATCTCATCTTTTTGAAAGAAATTTTATGAACTAAATGCATATTGCAAATATATCACACAGTAGACACATAATATTAAGTGTACACTATTATTATTTTTGGTAAATCGTATTCATTTTGCTTATATTTTCTTCCTCTCTCCCTTTCTAACATTGTGGTCATCTCTACCTCCTGGTCCTTTTCCAACAAATCTACAGATTTTGGTTTGTTTGGACGTTAAAACTATTCTTGGACAAAATACGGAAAATAAACAGTTCAACTGAGATATTCTAGATCTGCACCGTTGCGTGTAATTTTCATAATATGTCGGAGATATTTCAGAAGTTATTAAAATGAAAAAAATGTAGTTAAAGTGATATATTATCAAAACAATTTTACCTAGCAAAATGAAGAAAAATATTATATATCAGTTACCTCTTCATTTAAAAGAAGCAAAATGGGGTTGTGGTTTGGCAAGTTCTCTTGTTGATTTATTATTTACTCGTATCAGAATATATTGTCACATCTTCAGGTAATTCTGTTTCCGATGGGTTTGGCATGCATGTTGCTGTCAAGAAGATACCTTTTGACAAACCTGATGCTCATAGCCGATCAATCAGAAGGGTAATGACATTGTACTTGTTATGTATATTTATAACAATAATATCAGATATATATGATGACAAGCATGTTCAAAGGCTCTTTACATACAATATTTTTGTGTTTAAAAAGTAGAATATGCTTTGTTCATTATGAAAAAAAAAATCTTGAATTAAGAACTGTTTTGATCTTACCAATTTCATGTGGCTTATACACGGGGTAAAGTTTAATAATTCGTATGTTCATAGCACATCATACTTTTGCGCAGTGAAAATTATATCATACTTGCATTCCTTTCAAAACTGCAAGTTTTATGTCATTCACCTTCTAGCATTCCTCTGTAATCCATTTGTCGCCTACATGTTTTAGCACATAGTCCTCAGGGTTCTGATTACTGTCTGTCTGATGTTCATCGGACATCCATCTGTCCATCCGCACACATTTTTTCAAACAACATCTTTGGAAGCATTGTGCGGAAGTTGAATGAACTTGTCCTCGATTTTCCTGGGGTGTTTTTTCATTTAAAAGTTGTTCAGTCTGTTCTGCTTGGTTGCTCATAGGGGCCACCAGAGCTTAAATTGGAAAAAATATCTTCTCTTAAACTGCTGATCTGATTTCGAAATAAATTCACACAAACGGTCCTTACGTAAAATTGTTCAAATTATTATGATTTGTCAAAAACATGGCTGCTATGGGTTATGGTCTCTTTCCCCTATATGAAAATAGTGTAAACTTTGAAAATATTCTTCATGAAAGTGCTTTTCCGATATTGAAATAAATTTACACAAATGCTCCTTGTAAGAGCATCTACCAGGATTATGCAAACCGTTCTGATTCCTAAAAAAATATGGCCGTCAGAGGGCATAGTCTATTTTCCATATATGTATATTATAGAAACTTAAAAAAATCTTCTTTTATGAAACTGCTTTTCTGATTTCCAAATAAAGGATCACGGACATTTTCCTTTTGCGATTGCCTATCCATTTAAGTAAAACTGACCTAATCATTGTTCCGTTTTAAAACTCTTTTTCCCCAGTCTCGCAACAAAATATTTCGTATGCCTTTGTAAATAATTATTAAATACGTATGCTGCAATAATGGTACTTGGTCACAGGGGGGAAAGTGTTGAAAATTGAAATAAAACTACGTATAGAGTGTCAGTAAATGAATTTTGCATACACTATTTTAACACTTACAACATGTGTTTCTTAAACCCTACATATATACAGGTTTTTTCGTGTTTTGTAAATTTTTCAAGCATAGAAAACACTATGATAAATAGATAGTGGACATAGAAAGTCAAGCTTGAAAGTAGACTGATCCTGATAAGTATATCTTATGAATTTTTCAATCAGGCATGATGCCTCTGACAATCTAAGTCCACCAATTGAGTGTCAACAGGATTGAGACAACTGCGTGTGTTGCAATTCATGAACCAAGAAAGTGGCTCAAACATATACAACTAGATGTATGTGTTTTCAACCTAAACATGACAAAGAGATATAGACTAACTTCTGTGGGAATACTGCCACTGTGGTGCAAATGTCTTTTTACCTTTTGTAGAACACAGTTGTGGCGCACTTAAAATGCATTTTAAGAAAAACCTTTGCTTGTATTCGAACCAAAGAGCCACTGGATCCAGCATCCTAAACTTTAACAGAACTGCACCTAACACAAACTCCTGAACTGACCAAGAACCAACACTGACATTCCCCAGAACTAACACTGACACCCTCAGAATTAACACCAATTCACTCAAAAACGTATTCCGAAGCCGACCGACTAGTAATGACCTCCAAAGAACAAACACTTAAATGTTGATACTAGCCCTGCCTTGTTTTTTTTTTTTTTGCTTTTATATGAAATGATGTTGCGGTAAATTACTGTTGGCCTCTTTTACAATGCCATTATCTCCATTCTTGTTTAAGCAATATTTATTTTTTTGATTTGCACTAATAAATAAACTTCGATAATGTGACAGTTGACCTCAATACAATTGACTCTGTTTATTTCTCAATACAGGTATTTGATTTAAAATGGACTATGGCGCATTATCTTTGAACACCCATGGACTTATCGGACTCAACTGCCACATTATCAAAGCTTTTTAGTACTTGAGGTTGTCAATTATTGTTTTTCAGGAAATGATTACGTCTAGAATTATGCATCCGTTTATTCTTCCATTGCTAGCAGTTGTTGATCTAACTAACAGGTAAGCAAAAGTTGCATTATGATTGAAGGTATCATTTTGTTTAAACAGTCATGTTCAAAAGTACACTAATATTATACAAACACATTGCATTTGTGGAAGCTATTATTAGTGCTTGCTTGCCAAGTGTTGTCATCTGTTGGTGTGTTGTCAGCAAAAACTGTAACATTGCATATCAAAATTTTAGCCCTGAGTCCTGTGACATGTGGTCAAAATGATACCCTCAGTTTGAAGATTCAGTACTGCTTAAGCCGGTGCTGGGGTGGGCAGCATTTTCCATTATTGGTCATGAACAAACTCAATCAAACCGAGTCTGCAATTTCCACTGACCTATGGATTCAAAACCTAGGATACTGGGTCAAATCAAATAAAAACATGTTCATGTTAGCACTATAGAAGGCAAGTTTTCTGTTCAATTCGTTTGTCCTTATATGGGCTGCTACAGCTAAAAAATGACTTCTTCACATTAATTGTTTGATGGATCTTTATGATAAAATCTGTAAAAAGATCATTTGGAAGCAAAGAATGCAACCAAGATGAATAATAGCAGACTCGGTTTGATTGAGTCTGTTCATGAGAGGTTATGAAACGTGCAATAAAAACCTCTGTAGCATCATTATATGGTCCTTTCCCAATTCTGTTCAGTTTTGTTGTCCGGACCCTTTGAGCAGTCAATAGGGCTAAATATAGAAATACCTTTAAAGTTCTCATGGAACGCTCGATTGATTGATTTCGAACTTAGTTTGTTTAAAGGGTCTTCTACAATGTTATTATGTCGAATGGGGAACCTGGCACATTTTTATGACCGTATTAAAAACACAAAACAAAGTTAAACAACTTCTTGATTTGAAGAACTTCATCGGGTTTGTATTATTCTTTTAAAGTTCCCTTTAACATTTCTTCTCATGGGATAACTTGGGCAATTTAAGAGGACACTAGAGCTAAAAGTAGAAAAGTCTTTAAATTACTCTTTCCCCTGGTACTGCCTAGTGGATGTTCATGCAGCTAGATCTACAGCGTCCTTGTAAGACCATCGCTCAGATTTGTTCAAATGGGGACACTTGACTTGTTTCATATGATACGATTCATGATTATGTGTGTGTGCCATACATTTATTCAAGGTCATATAGTCAAGGACAAAGGTCAGGTGAATGACTGAAGTCCACTATGACCCTCTTGTTAAAGTGTGCAGAGATGTTTCTGCTCGATTGCTTCGAGAGTCAACGAGAACAAAAAAAAGAACTGTTTGATGTGTCTTCATTAAAAAAAATAATAATAAAAATGAACTACTTGTTTTTGTTTTATTAAGTTATCATATATATTTTTTTTTTCAAAACTACAACAGCATTCTTGTTACATGGGGCATGGGGCTGTTGTTTGCATATTGCGTACAATTTTATTCTTTTTTTTACAACGATATATTTTCTGTTTTTCTGGTTTGATGGTCCTGTCTTTAAAGAAATGTGTTTGAACAACAGTATTTCATTATATGATTAATGAAATAGAAATTTTAAAATATTTTCAAATTTTGCTTTGAGAATATGCACTATTATATGTAATGTTTTATATATATGAGTAATTACCTTTGCTAGTTGGAGAGGAGATAATTGTCAAATAATAATACAGACGAGCTCAAAAGGTAAAGGTTCTTCTCAGGTGAGAAACTTATGCCCATTTGGGCCTCTTACTTCTTCCTGTATATAGTGATTACAATATGTATATAATATTATAGAAGAAGGCTTAAAATCTCTTCTTTATATGAACTCTTGGTCAAATTGGAATAATTCTGTCTCACTCCACTTGTTTTTGCCCTGTCTGCCCTTCTGTCACACTTCATTTCCAATCAATAACTGGAGAACCAATTGACCTAGAACTTTCATACTTCATTGGATGGCAGGGCTGCTAGAGTAGATTACTCCTATTTGGGGTCTCTTCATCAAAGGTCAAGGACATAGGGGCTTGAACATGGAAAACCATTTCCGATGAATAACTTAGAGAACGACTTGACCCAGAATGTTGAAACTTCACAGAATGATTGATATGCAGAGTAGATGACCCCTACTGATTTTGGGGTCACTTGAACAAAGGTCAAGATCACAGGGAGATGAGCATGGAAAACGGTTTCCAGTTCTTACATGAGAACCACTAGGCGGAAAATGTTGAAACTTAGTGGGATGATTTGGACATGCCAAGTAAATTATCTCTATTGCAGCCAAACATTAGTGTTTCTTTGTATTTTGCTCCTGTCCCCTAATGACTTCTTGCCTATACGACTATGCATCGGTAAAGATGCGCTTTTCTGCAAAAGTATTTTTAGTTTCTCACAAATATTCATTGTCTTAGTCATATTGTTTTATTTCATCAAAACATGGCCACCAGAGTTAAACATAGAAAATCTTCAAAACAATATCGCTTCTTAAACATCCGAATCGATTTAGAAATAATTTCAAATAAATATTTTTAAGGGAGGGGGAGGACTGTCAAAATTGAAAATAAAACGTCGGCCTATTTTGAAACAGCTTCACAAAAATATTTGTCCAGTGACATTTTATGAATTAGGTCGCATTTTTGCTGACCATGGCCACCAAAGTATGTTTTTACTTTTTCTATATGTATATAGCCATTCCTGTATGAATATTGTGGAAACTAAAATGATCTTGTTTGGGGAACCACTGGCCCTATTTCAGATTTATTTCACAGATATTTTCCTTGTATGACTCTTTACATATACTGTACACGCCTGCTGTGAATCACAGGTAAGCTTCAAGGGACGTTAGGGCACCTTGTTATGCCTCCAACCACACAGTGCTGTGGGAGACGTATTTGATTTACTCCTGTCAGTGTATGTATCTGTGTGTCAGCCTGTGTGTCTGTCAGAAATCTTGTCCGCATTCTAAGTGGAACAGTGGAACATTTCTCATCCACCACCCGCTTAGCTCATTAGGGAGAGATTTTGTCTACGGATCACGGGGTCGCGGGATCGATCCTTGGGAGGGGCGTATGTTCTCCGTGGTGATTTGCTAAAAGACATTGCCTGAAATCTTTCGTCCTCCACCTCTTATAATTCATGTGGGGAAGTTGGCAGTTACTTGCGGAGGACAGGTTTGTACTGGTACAGAATGCAGGAACACTGGTTACGTTAACTGACCACCGTTTCATAACTGAAATACTGTTGAAAAAACGGCGTTAAACCAAACACAAACAAACAAACATTTCTATTCCGATCTTCAACAAATTTTAACAAAATATGTCTGCCAATGAGTCCTCGAGCAAGTTCGATAACTAGCCAAATCGGACCAGACACTTCGAAATTACTGCACTTGAAACTTAAAACTTGTTTTCCATAATCAAATCACAGAAAGTCTGATAACGCAGTTGAGGTTTCCGCGCATGGTTGACTTACATGTATATACAACTATTCAGATGATTAGGCAATTGTGCGAGACATGCGCTTTTCTCAAAAGCAGCTCTAGTTAATTAACATGTTTTCCATTTAGAAATCCAAAACCAGAATTTTGGTTTGTTTCCCCATTCTGCAAAAAAGGCGACCTTCAGGAAGCTATAGAAAAAGACCATACTGGACAAGACAATATCAGAATGAATGAGAAGAAAAGAATAAGGATTCTACTCCATATTGCATTAGCGATCCAATATATTCATACAAAAGTGCCAGATGTCAGGTATTTTAATAAACATCTTTAACTTTTTATGCCCCCAAAGGTCGGCATATTAAAATCACTCTGTCCGTCCGTATGTGTATCCATGTAAATTCTTGTCTGGGCTGTAACTCTGGTGAAGAGATTTTGAAATAACATAGCAGAATTATTCACCACAATGAGACGAGTTGACATGCACAAGACTCAGACCCCTAGCTCCATGGCCAAGGTCACACTTAGAGATCAAATGTTAACAGTGTCTGTTTCGTGTCCCGTCATAACTCTGCCATTTATAAAGGGATTTTAAAATTACTTGACATAAAAGTTTACCAGAATAAGACAGTGTCATGTGCAGTACTCAGACCCCTAGCTCCAAGGTCTAAGTCACACTTAGAAGTCAAAGGTTTGCAGGTGTCTGGTTCATAACTCTGCCATATATCAAGAAATTTTGAAATTACTTTGCATAAATGATCCCCATAATGAGACGACATGTCTTGTGCAAGATCCAGATCCCCTAGCACTAAGGTCAAGGTCTAAGTTAGCATGGTCTGTTTCTTGTTCGGTCCATAACTGCGCTATCGATGACGCGATTTTTAAATTACTTGGCAGAAATGTTCCCCATAATTGGGTGACATTTCATTCGAAGGACCCTGACCATTAGCTGCAAGGTCAAGGTCACACTAAGAAGTCAAGTGTCATTTTCTTGTCTTGTCCATAACTCTTCCATTTATCAAGGGATTTGAAAATAATTTGACACAAATGTTAACAATATTCAGAAAGTGTGTCGCATTTATGACCTGGCTCTCTCAAGTCAAAGTCAAGGTCATAAAATGATTAATACGTAAACTATTCTAACATATTTTGCGCAGACAACTGTAGCATTCTTGGGCAGGCATCAGGGGCATTTGTCACATATAGTGACAGCTCTTGTTTCAGTATTGTTTGCTGGGTTTAGAGTAACACTAGCACAATTACGTCATATGGCAATAACATATTTAAGATGATAATATACTCTGAAAAATTAAAGCAGATTCGTTTGTTTTAGTTTGGTTAAGTGTCACAACGACACAATTATAGATCATGTGGCGGCTTTCTAGCTTTTCATGGTGGAGGAAGACTCCAGGTGCCCCTTCGTTTACCTGTGTAGAATAACAGGCCTTCCGTAAACCAGCTAAGCTTGAATACATAGCATTGAGGGCAAATGATTCGATTTCAACGACCTTATTCACTCGGCAAAAGAGGCCCCTAATATTGAAGCAGACGTTTTCAAACGTTATAGTTTGGTAAATATATGATAAATAAAAGCTGTTCTTAAAAAGAATTCCTATAGTTTTTTTTCCTTTCATAGATTTTAGTTTTAATTTCACATATATGATCGGAAAATTTGTGGTGGAAACAACAGAAAAATAAAAAGAATGGGTCACCAGGCTCGTTTTTGTGAAAAAAATGTTTGGCGCACATTACTGTTGCTGAAACTGCAAGCGCGTTTTTAAACATGTTCATAATTTTCTGCTTTTTTTATAAATACCAACCAAAATATGCATCAAGGCAACACAACAAGGTTTATTGTTTTTACAGATTTGATTAAATACTTATTTGGTATCACAGTCATATTTGTAGTAATATATAATTACAATAATGGGTTCAAATAAAAAAAATCTTGTTTCTTTTTCACTTTTGTTAACCTTTTCAATGAAAAATATTCATAGACAAGATTTTTTTTAAATATTTTGAACAAAACTCCGTTTCATAGAATTTTTTTCCTGTTTCCCTTGTGCATAGATAATTGTATTGTGAACATAAATATGGCCAAAATGTATGGTTCACCAATCTAAATTGTATGTTTAGACTGCTTGAATACAACACCTGTTCTGACGAAAATGGCGCAAACCGGACCAAATTGATTATATCTGCTTGAAGTTTGAAAAAAATGAAAAAAAAAAAATGTTTAAAAAAGTCTTAATCCTTTCTATAGTAGAATACTAAATGATCTGAAAGGAGATATTGTGTTATCAGTATAAAGTTAATTGTCTAACATTATGTAACCAATACTGTCTTTGTACTTAAATGCGCTGTCAAAACACAGCCACAAATGGCAAGTTGTATGATACATGTCAGGCAGGCATGATACTTGCCAATACAACATAAACCAGTATCAACATTTGATTACTGATAAAACTTATTGAAAAATGCTATTTGTTTAAAGTCCCTCATATTTAAGATTGTCTGTCACATGTTGCAACAAATGTTAACTTAATCAATTTTCCATAGATAGTGTCAGGCTGCGCATAAAGATGCGCATAAAAAGCTATAGGAATTCCCTTTAAGGCTTACTTTCTTTAGTACGCACATAATGTACATACAAACCTCTTGAACTGGAGTCGTCACTGGCACGACAGAGAAGCATCTAAGAAGTCAGAAGAAATATGTCCACTCATAATACTGTTTCATAGCATCCTGATATTTGGCAGAATTCTTCTCTAGGCGTAAAGTTGTAACAAAAGCATCAGATGAACGGAAAATTTAAGGCAGTTTAGAAGTAAAGGATGTGCTTTTCATATAAATTAAAGTCAAAACAATTTTTGAGGAATTATAATCCCAAAAATAAAGACTTGCGGAAGAGCTATTCAGTAGTTAACCTGTTATAATTGCCTATCTTCCAACATGTGGCTGTCTACTCTGGTCTTGCTTTTTACTGTAGAATAGATTCTGAAGGAGGGAAACAAATTTGCTAATATGGTTGCAGATAAAAAAAAAAAAAAAAAAAAAAAACAGCCAACAGTATGAACTGCATGATTTCAATTTTGCAGAAATAATCACTAGAAAAGGTACCTTTCAGTAACATGGCCAAAAAGATCTCTTTTGCTCACATGAAAACTGTGGTAGTTTTTTAGAATGTAATCTTCCTAAATTTATATTTTTCTTTCATTGTATAACATGTCTTTAAGTCATACTAAAAATCCTTTGACTTTGGATGATGAAACACTGGCAACAAACACAATAGTACTTCTTCCTGTAGTATAATGTTTTAAATTTGTTTTCGTGTTACAGGGATATCGTTCTTCATAAGGACATATCATCAAAAAATGTTGTGTTGGATGATGCCTATAATGCTCGCCTAATTGACTTTGGATTAGCAAGAGAAAAGGATGACCAAACAACGGATGCAAGAGGAAGAATGTGTTATTCCCCTCCTGACATTGGACGAGGGAAACCTGCAACTGAGAGCTGGGATTACTACATGTTTGCAGTCAGTAAGTAAAGTGGAGTTAACCCCATTTAGACTTGTAAAGGAATAAATGCAAAGTTTGCATGTAAACAGTGCTCTAATCATAAACTTAATTTTTTAGCTCATCTGAATTTTTGAAAACTGATAAGTTATTGTTATGACTTGAATTGTGATGGCATTTGCGTTGTTTGGTTAAGTTTTATGTTTAGGTCAGCTTTTCTCCAAAACTATCAAAGCTATTGCCTTAAAACTTGCAACACTTGTTTACCATTAATAGCTCACTCTGTACAGCAAGAAACATAACTCAATCCTGCTTTTGGAAAGAATTATGGCAAAATATAGAAACTATCAGATCTTTTGGTTAAGTTTTTCATTAGCTCACCTGAACAATACTCATGAATAGCTATTGTCATCACGCTGTGTCCATCGTCCGTCGTGAGTCCGTTCAACAATTGTGTTTAAAAGACATATCCTCCAAAACCAATGAATGGAGTTTGATGAAACTTGGCATGGGTGTACCTTGGGTAGTTCTCTACCAAAAATGTTCAAACTGTTTCGCTTGGTTGCACTTAAGGATCGCCAGAACTAAAAATTAAAAAATCTTCAAACAACATCTCATCCTAAACCGACGGTCCGATTTTGAAATAATTTCAAAGAAATGGTCCTCATTTCACCCTCTACGAAGATTGTGTGACCCTCTACCAAGATTGTTCATATTATACTGATTTGTCCAAAAAACATGGCTGCCAGATGGCGTGGTCACTTTTCCCTATATGTTTATAGTGGAAATTATAAAAGAAAATTCTTGTGTGAAACTGCTGGCCCGATTTTAGATTAATTTTACACAATTTGTCTTTGTGTGACCCTCTGCCAAGATTTTTAAATTGATTCGTCAAAAAACATGGCTGCCAGGGGCGGGGTCACTTTTCCCTATACCCTGAAATCTCGAAAATAAGCCGCGGCTTATTTTAAATTTTCATAAGAATTTGTTGGCTTATTTTCGGGACTTTAGGGTATGTTTATCGTGGAAACTTTAAAAATATTCTTGTGTAAAACTGCTAGCCCAATTGTAGAATAATTTTACACAAATGGTTGTTGTATGACCTTCAACAAATAATGTTCAAATTTTTCTGATTCATCAAAAAAACATAATGCACAATAAGAATTATGGCCCCTTTGGGACTTGAATTCTATTATACTGTGAAAAAAATCCGATGAGCGTCTGCAAACGCAAATATGTGCTCTTGTTTCATGCTTATTATACATCCATCTGAAACCGGTTCTTTAAGAGATACAATTTAAATCCATCTGTCACATTTGTCATTTTAATCTGTTACATTTAGGTGCAATAGATTTGACTGGACTCCATGATAGGCAGTTCTTAAAATCAGAGTTATGCCCCTTTTTCACTGAGAAGTTTTTGTTTTTTATAAAGTCAAAAACTTGTTACTTTCAAAGCTAATCTTGACTTAAAACTTAAAGTAATCATTTAATATTAAAGTCTTTTTTTTTTTTTTTTTTTTTGTTGGATTTAACGTCGCACCGACACATGATAGGTCATACGGCGACTTTCCAGCTTTGATGGTGGAGGAAGACCCCCAGGTGCCCCTCCGTGCATTATTTCATCACGAGCGGGTACCCGGGTAGAACCACCGACCTTCCGTAAGCCAGCTGGATGGCTTCCTCACATGAAGAATTCAACGCCCCGAGTGAGGCTCGAACCCACATCGATGAGGGGCAAGTGATTTGAAGTCAGCGACCTTAACCACTCGGCCACGGAGGCCCCCAATATTAAAGTCTACACCAGGAGAAACAATACCCATGAATCTGATTTGAATTTTGACAGAGTTGACAGAATAATGAATGTTTTACTGGCAAACTCTAATTCAGAGTCAAGCAATAAGACAAATTGACCGCGCTGTCTTACGGGCAGCTCTTGATGTTTTGGGATATTAGGACAAAGCTTAGTACATATATAGTTTTCTTGAAAACTGTATGGAATATTTTGTAAAAAGGTTTAGGTAAAGTTTCTTGTTTGTGGGTAGTCGACGAAAGTCACAACCTGGAGTGGATAGAATAACTTATTTCCAGCCGAGCCCAAGGCAGGCGTCATATCTAATTCCCAGCATCCAGTCTTGGCCGATACTGCTGGAAACAGTCGGGATATCAGCCACGACCGGGAAGTGAACTCGGACCGCTAGCGTTGTAATCCAACCTGCTAACCACTGGGCCACTGAGTCCTTAAAGATTTAGTCACCGGTGTCAAGGTCAAGGTGGCGTATCAGACAAAATCGAGCGACTTGCATTTCGCTTTGAGGTTAGATTTTAGCACAGTTTGAAGTTCGAAAGCAAGTCGCTCACTCGTTTATTAACTGAAGGACCTCGGACATATTCCTACTCAGATTGCCTACCCGATTATGTAAAATCTGATCAAGGGCTAGGCGTCTGAAATAGCATAATACAGATAGTTAAAGAACATTTCTTGATATATTCCACTAAATTTCACAAGTTTGGTAACAAAAAAGATGACTTTGTGGACATTTCTCATTCTCATTTATATTGAGATATGACCATTAATCATTTTTACGTTTTAAACATCTCCCCCTTTCTTCCCCCAGTGACGCAACAAAATAAAATATTTCGCATGCCTTTGTTCATAGTTATTATATATGTATGTTGCAAAAATGATACTTGGTGACAGGGTGGGGGACGTGATAAAAATGGAAAAAAAAACTACATACAAGGTGTCAGCAAATTTAATTTTGCATTCTCGTAAATTTTGCATATCTACAGATTTATTAGTTTTTGTAGATATTTCAAACATAGAAAACATTATGATAAATAAATAATGGACATCGAAAGTCATGCTTAAAGGCAGACTGATCCTGGTTAGTATATCATATGAATTTTTCAATCTGGTCTGCTGCCTTTTGACATCGAAGTCTTTCGACTGGGTGTCACCAGGATTGAGACAACTGTGTCAGTCATGGACCAACAATGCTTAGACATATGCAACTAGATATATGTGTCTCCAGCCTAAATATGACAATGAGGCAAAGACGGACTTCTGTAGGAATAGTGCTACTTTGGTGCAAATGCCTTTTTACCCTTTATAAGACACACATAGAATGCTTTTTAAGAACAACCTTTGCTTTAATTCGAACCAAAGAACCACTTGATCAAACATCCTCAACGATAAAACAACTACAACAGACACCAACTCCTGGACTGACCCTGCCACTGTGCCTTCAGAACTAACACTGACACCAGAACTAACACTGATGTCCCCAGAACTAACACTGACACCACCAGAATTAACACCAATTCACCTACACATCTGAAAATTCCGAAGCCGCCAAAAATACTAGTAACGACCTTCAAGGAACCTACACTGACACCCCAAGAATATCTACATAGATGTTGATACTACCTAGTTAAGTTCTGTTCCATTGGACTAGTTGGAATTTTATTTCTACATTGTATCATTATGCTGTTTTATTCTTTTTATTGCATTGTGTGACAGAAAGGACATTTAAATGTTTGCTGGACATCAAAAATATAGGTTTAATGTGGATGACTCTGTGCGTAGCCATTATTATTTAAGCAGGACTGTGCCTACACATGATTTCGAAAACTGAAGAACCAAACACAGTAAACATAATATAAATGGACCTTAAAAAGAGGAAACGATACATCTATAGCGTGCCCAAATGTGTCATAAAATGCTAAAACGCAGGCACCCCTGAACCTACAGTTGCCTAGATAGTCCCCTATACCCCTCAGCTACAACTGAAAAAGGCCAGATACTCGAATGTATGTAAAACAATTTGAGGCCAGCTAATCATTGCATGTATTCAATATATAACCCTCCCTATAATGCCCGGCCACTTTTGTACATGTGTATTGCATGCGTCAATACAGTATAGTGATAGATGTATAGAAAAATAACAATAGGCTGTGATCAATGCATCAATTATCATAGGCGCTCAGGTGGAAAGAACTGAAGTACAGTTGTGTCACCAAAAAATCCGTCCCACTTTCAGTTTTCGCTTTTAAGTTATTTTTTTTAAATGTTAATAAAACTGATAATCTGCATGGTAAGACTTTATTTGTTGTTCTAAAACACTTTAAAATAGGCAAACCTTAAATTTATGTGCTTATTTCACAAAAAATACACCCTTTACATTTTTCATAAATATGACCCTCAGTCACAAACTTTCAAGACAACGAATATGAAATAAACTTTTTTTTTTTGTGACAGTTTGACAGGTATATAACTTATTTATGAGTATTTAAAGCATCATATATAAGTGTCAAATACTGAAGTCATGAAATGGCATTGAAATTTTGGCAAAAATCCATAGCATATGTCCGATGTTTTTTGCTTGACATAAGTCGTCACTTAAAATGAGAGAAAATGTGTAACCATGGAAACCTGAGAACTACACCATATAGATGATAATTGTATTAGAAAGAAAATGCATACACTAATTAAGTTATTACCGGCCAAGCAGATTTCTATGTATGAAAGTGGGCTCGTAGTAAAATAGAAAATTTAAATATCCATATTTTTCTTCTTCTATCATTATGAAATACCTTTCGAGGTTCATTTACTTTAATTTTACTTGAAGGGACAGAGACAAACAAACTGCTAGAACATTAAGTTGCACGAAGTATAATGAATTCCTACATCTCTGTAAATTTGAATCTACCCTACTACATCCCTATAAAGCGATGCTGATTGATATTTATTTTATAATTTCATATTTCAACAGTCATTAGAGAAATATTGACAGGCCTTGGACCTCAGGGAATCAACAACAAGTTCTTAAAGAACATGGAAGCAGAAGAAGTTCTGCAGAAATTAGAGGTAAAAGTTAGTTCATACCAAACAATTAATAAGGTTGAAAACTATTTAAATAAAATTCTAACATTTGAAAACTGACCACTCTTAACATGTTTTTTTATGACATCCCTTTGTTGTTCCTGACCTTTGGGCTTCAACAGTCAAGTTTTTTTTAAATTTCGCTCCTATCTGATGTAACCCTACGGGCATATATTGCCCTACTTTGAAGCGCTATTGTTAAACTCGTGGCTAAACCTGGATTTTGAATTTACTAAAAGACAAACGAAAGTTCAGTATGTGCTCTTGACTAAACATACACTATACTCTACTGAAATTTTTCAGCTGTGGATATTTTTGATACAGACTATAATTTGGTAAAATCCGTCAATAGAAGAGTTGTCAAGTTTGCTTCAGATATTTTTAGATAGTCTTGTTTTAAATACATGTATCATGTATTTCTATTTTTACTTCGACATAAATATAGTTAGAATATTGGTGCACTTCGCTATTGATTCACACTGAAAAATACATGTAAAGATGAATCTTAAATTTTTAGGTATCCCTTTCTTTTTATCATTATGTACAATTGAAAATATGATTTCACATGTGTTTGCAGAAACGTGTATGGATCGAAACAGATAGAGCCAGGTATCTTAATGATATTGCTGAGCAGTGTTTGCAACAAAATGCACGGACTGTTTCTGAATTTAACACAACTGTTGTTGAAAGAATAAATGTAAGTATATTAAGTGTTGAAACTGAACATGTTATCAGCAGATATCAGATTTATGTGTAATCATAACTGTTTGAAGAAAATTGTGCAAATGAGATTTTCTGATGTTCTAAAATGATTAACAATGTCTTAAACCATTAGACTTTCCATTTTCTTACTCCGTGAGGGACATTTTGAGACAGATTTATAACACTTACATACTTTGAATAACTTCCCTGTCACCATTTAGTCCATTATTGCTAGTGTTGCAGCCTCCGTGGCTGATGGGTTAAAGTAAAAAGTAAATATATTTTTCTGTGGTTACATGTGTCGGTAAGCCACTATTTATATTCAGTTTTAGTGTAACTCTAATATTAGAGAATTTTATATTTACCGCATCCCTCATCCTAGGCACTTACACTAGTATAACTTGTATGTGCCGCGGAAGCCCAGGATTAAGTACTCCAAAGACGAGTAATTTTTTAAGTATTTAGTTATTTTTTTCGTTTTGGATTACTGTAAGTAATTTTAAAATTTCTTATGATTGCCATTCTTCTGTGACAAGACTGTATTGCGGGGGTATAAGTCACTCCTATGACAGTTCTAGTTTTTTAACACTCTTCTTTTAAATTTAATTTTACAAATTGGCCTAAAATAATGGGAAAAATTAAAATTCAATATTTTGATAACCAAGTACGGCTATTACATCTATATTCATATATTGAACACCGTGGCGAAAAGAAAGTTACTAACGTTACCAGTTGTAACGTCACTGATGACGTCATTTGTGCGGAAAAAGCTAAAGATCAACCCGAAACCGATGAATATAAACTCTACTTGAATTATGAGGGAATTAGAAGTAACATATGAAGAAAAACTCCTTGGAGAATATTTAGATCCACATTTAAACTGGAAGCATCAACTTGAACATACACTCAAAAATGTAATTCTTTACTTTGCCTTCTACGCAATAGAAAATTCCTAAATATACATTCCAAAAATCTGTTCTTTAATGCCCATATACTTCCTCATATCGATTACTGATATTGATTACCGTCGCGTCCCGAAATCTATTATCTAATTTACTACTAAATGGATTTGATTCAAACTTATCACCCCCATCTTGTGACACAGGGAGCATAACTCCGACACCAACTGTTTGTGAATTATGCCCCTTTTACTTAGAATTTAAGGTAAATTTTTATTCATTTTCCCAATATCTCGGTTATTTCTAAATGAAATTGAGATGTTTCACCTCATCAGCCACATCATGTGACACCAGATGCATAACACTGACAGCAATTTTTCATGAATTATGCCCCATTTTACTTAGAATTTAATGTTAAATTTGATGCATTTTCACTATATATCATTCTGATTGGCTTGGAGCCAAGCGGAAGTAACATTTTTCTGTACTTTTGTAATGAGTTACCTTCTCTGAACTTCCAAAAATTAGTCCATTTTTTTGAAATTAATTTTTAGATTTTCAGTATTTTAGGTATTTTTTAAAACTTTTTTCATTATTAGTCCTAAGTAAAAAGTAACGATATTTTTCTGTTGTAACACGTGTGTAGGTAAGACATTTTTGTATTCTTTTTTAGTGTATCTCTTATATAAGAGATTTTTATATTTACCTCATCCTGGGCACATATACTAATATTGCATATACGTGCTGCCGAGGAAGCCCAGGATAAAATACTCCAAAGACGAGTAAAATCTTTTTCTAAGTATTTTTTTCATGTTTTATATTATTCTAAGTATTCTTAAAATTTCTTATGGTTTATGGTTGCCATTCTTCTTTGACAAGACCGTATAGTGGGGATATAAGTCACTCCTCCGAAGTTTTAGTTTAAATATGTTTAAAGAGCTAGTGTGCACTATATACTTTTTGTGTCGTTTGATCTGAAATACATGTACATGTATTTGTGATGTTCCATAGACTGTATCATTGGTCGAAGGTGCCGATTGAGTATCAGGATTGAGGTTACTGTTTTGGAGGTAAAGGGTCTCGGCCAAGTTACGAGGGTTGTTCGATATGTATTGTCACTCATGTTATAAATCTTATATAACAAAGTAAATCATACTTATTTCAAATGCATCCATTCGCAGTAATCTCCTCCGTTGGCTAGAATACAAAGTTTCAATCTTCTCATCCATATATGAAAGGCCCGGATGTAGTCTTTTTGAGGTATACTCATTAGGCACTGGTATACTGCAGAACCAAATGAATTCCTCTTAGAATATTTTCTTCAAGCAAGCATTTCCTTTAACTTAGGGAATAAAAAGAAATCACATGGTGCCACGTCTGGCGAATATGGAGGATGCGGCAGTACAGTCACGCGCTGTTTATGCAAATAATCTGTCACAAGCGTTGCCTTATGTGATGGCGCATTGTCGCGAGGCAGCTTTAGGTGCTTCAATCCACTTTTAGAGCGAACTTTACAAAAGTACCTTTTTAGTTTTTTCAACACCTTGTCACGGTAAAACCTTGCCTTCTGGTCCTCTACCAAGATTGTTCAAATTATGCCCCTTGGGTGAACCAGTTTTCGAAGCTTTAGCAAAGCAATTTGTTCAAGCAACAACTTTACTCAGGTGAGCGATATAAGGCCATCATGGTCTTCTTGTTACTAAATTGATTTGATTGAAACTTAAAGCAGTTTTTTTTACAAAAAGCTGTTTTTAAGTCTTTCATCAATTTTTGATGAATTATGACCACTTTTCACTTGGAATTTTAGGTTAATTTTGACACTTTTTCACTATATCTCTATTATTACAAAAGGGATTTGATTTAAACTTAAAGCAATTGTCCGAAATCATCACCCACATCACATGATACAAAGGTCTTAACTGAGCTCCATTTTTTCATGAATGATGTCCCCTTTTACATAAAATTTCAGGTTAAAGTTTGGATGCACTTTTGCTCAGTATACATGCATGTTACTACCAAATGGATTTGCTGCACATCATTACCCATATCATATGACACAGGGGCCATTACTCTGGCACCAATGTTTTATGAATAAAGCCTCCTTTTTTAGCTCACCTGAGCCACTGGCTCATGGTGAGCTTTTGTGACCGCTCAATGTCCGTCGTGTGTCGTGCGTCCGTCAACATTTTCTAAAAAAATTCTCTTCTTGAAAACCACTGGGCAGAATTACACAGGGGCCATTACTCTGGCACCAATGTTTTATGAATAAAGCCTCCTTTTTTAGCTCACCTGAGCCACTGGCTCATGGTGAGCTTTTGTGACCGCTCAATGTCCGTCGTGTGTCGTGCGTCCGTCAACATTTTCTAAAAAAATTCTCTTCTTGAAAACCACTGGGCAGAATTACACTATCTTTACAGGAATGATCCTTTGGTGGCCCCCTTTCAATATTGTTAAAAAATTGAAATCCATGCAGAACGCTGGTTGCCATGGCAACCAAAAGGAAAAACTCTAAAACTCTTCTTGTCGAAAACCGCAAGGCGCAGAGCCTTGATATTTGGCATGTGACATTATCTAATGGTCTTCTATAAAGGTGAAAAGAGGCCTCGTCCCTGGTGTCCCAAGTTTACATAGACTTGTATAGGAAATGACTTTGAAAATCTTGTCTGAAACCGCAAGACCTAAGCCTTTGATATTTTGTATGAAGCATTGCCTTCTGGTCCTCTACCAAGATTGTTCAAATTATGCCCCTGGGATGAATAGAGACCCTGCCTCTTGGGGTCTTAGGTTTTACATAAATTTATATAGAAACAAACTTAAAAAACCTTCTTGCCTGAAACTGCACGACCTAGGCTTTTGATATTTAGTGTGTTTCATTGCCTTTAGGTCATGCCCCTGAGGGGAAAGAGGCCCTGCCTTTGGGGTCCCAAATTTAAGATAGACTAATATTAGGGTAAAAATAAAAACTTCTTTTCTAAAAGTTTAAGGCCTAGGCCTTTGATACTTTGTATGTAGCATTGCCTAGTGGATGTCTGTAATATGTTTCAAATTATGCCCCATCCTGGACTGTTTAATTATGATTACATGATGACCAAAAGCGATTAGGAGTCACTTGACTGCGACCTTGACCTACTGATCTACATTTTTTAAAGATACAGCCTTGAAATTTGGATGACCTGTACAGTTTAAGCACACTAATCTTAAAACTGACTTTCAGTGACCATGACATTGACCTACTGACCTACTTTCTTATATTTTAGCGTCAGTTTGCAATTCCAAACATGTGATTCAAATTACTCAGGTGAGCGATTCAGGGTCATCATGGCCCTCTTGTTAAGGTAGTGTTTTGGTAGTGTATGAATTTACGCATTCATTTGTTAACTACATCACATGAGTAATCTTACATACGTAAGACGAATTATTTCATATCTTGCAAATCACGGGAAAATCTTATTTCATATCTTGCAAGAAAATAACTTCAGCAACGTACCAAATTAATTTTATAAAAGATATATTTTCAAGGTATTGAAACGTACTTCTTAGAATAATATACTCTTAAAAGCTGAATTTTAGTTCAATAAAGAATCAACAACTTAAAAGTATTTCGTATTCATATTTTTCATCAATCTTTCCTTGATTCTGCTTATTCTTTCCATATAAATGTACATTATGCATAGAACCATTCAACTGAGTTCTTGCCTTTTGATTTTTACGAAATGTAATTTTAATAATAATATTTATAATTGGTGATCGTTTTGTTTACGTTTAAATTGTCAACAACAAAAATTTAAATTTAGTTGCATTTTAATGTTATTCTTTTTTTATTTTGAAATACGCTTTCTCAAACACGTCTGTATACTTATGCCGACACAACAAAGCAGGTATGGTATAGTATAACTTTAGGTAACGGTACCCTTTAATTAACTAAGCATGCCAAATATATAACTTAATATAAATGATATATAGAGGAAAGATATATTTATGCAGGGTATTTCCAAACTTAATCTAGACTTTAAAGATTATGTGAAGGAAAAGGCAAATATTTCTGCAAGCTATGATTTTATCTAAGCAGTTAACTGGAACTCGTTATTTTTTACTCTACATTATACCATAAAAAGATTTCACTTATGATGCTGAAAATACAATGCCAGAGTACAAGCTTAAAAATTTGTTTATTGTAAAACATTTGTTACTTAAAGTCAGTATATTGACCTAACCAGTATTGCTGGCTTAAGTAAAAACACATTTTTTTTTACCGCAATAACTTAACTTCGCAACATGAATAAAGTGTATGTGTGTTGGGGATGGGGGTATTGGTTGGATTTTCCCATGATATTTCACTGATCAACAAGAGAGATCTTTTTTTTTTCATATGTTGCAACATCACACTCACGATTATTATTTTTTTTCCCAAGCGATCATGGTTCGACATCTGAATTTACATTATCCAGTTTCCTCGCTTAAAATTCTCTAAGAAAACTTCATAAGAAAATCAGCGCTGTTACCCCATGCTCCAATCTCTCGGACACAAATCGAACAAACTCGATCATCCGCAGGAAAATATGATATAGCGACATTAGTCTTGGATGAAATGATTTGAAATGAGTTGTGATAATGCTGATAAAACTTGTTCTGATTATTTTCCTATCTTTTACACTTAACTCCAAAACTAAACGACAACTACCAACTATGTTTAGTAAAGGTGTCATTGAAAGACAGTTCCCAAGAGAGCTTACGTGGTTCTGTGGAAATATTGATCGAAATGCAAGTCAACTTGGACATTTTACACATAAAATTATGCTTGTTAATTCGCTACACTATCAAAACGTTTACAAATAATTGTTTAACTGAGAGGAAAGTCTATAAGTTTTCCATTAGATGGTAAAATTTCAAAGCACTGAAGATTTTTAGCAGTTTTCCTTGAAAAATAGTTCTTTAAAATCAGCTATATTTTATAAATAACCAAATCACTGCTTCCGCATCTGACATTCTTCGGTGGTACACTTTAAAAGAAAACATTGAAAATCATGTCTATAACTGAATGAAAAACAAGTTTCTTTATTTTTCTTAAACGTGATTTTCTTACAGAAATTCAAGCATTCTTAAATAGACTTAGTGGGTCTGTTTATCTTTGTTGGAAAGAAATATAATCAAGTTGCTCCCTACGCGTAAATTAATTTGTTTTAAAATGACATATATGGTCAAGTTATGTTTCTGACACCTACGATGCTTATATATGTTTTATATAGTAAACTGATACTAACACAGAACTATATGTTAGCCGTATCGAGTCCGCAAACAGATGGATTTTGCACGGCAGTAATGCACAGCCGTGAATGTACCATCAACATCATAATTAACGTTTTATATCCAATATATTCTTATCGGAATAAAAGAAGGGGTGTGTTTGTCAACGTTAGTCACGATGTGTTTAATCAAATAATAAATAAAATAATAAGTTTGTCTGCATAATATGATTTTGTTAAAAGCGGCCCGTTACATCTTCTGTGTATATAAAAGGTTGAAAAGCGTCTCACGTAACGTCAAAGTGACATAAAAAGATATATTTTCGTTCCAATAGCAGGGTTAAATATCGGCGTATAAAAGGAGCAGGTTTTAAGATTTCGTAATAATTATTAAAGTTTTATCATTTAAAAGGATGATACTTTTTGCCATTTTAATTTAATCAGTCTGGACGGAAGGTTATTTTTCAGTGTAAACCTATGGAGCTCTTTAATACTGTGTCACAAGCCAGATCTAAATAGGTCAGGGTCTACCTCAGGTGAGCTACTCAGGCCTATTTGGTCTTCTTGTGTACACACACCAGGACTAGAAGTGTTAATACGTCTTACGGAAAAGTTCAGTTGGGCGAAAATGATGGCAAACTATTCTGCAAAGCAAATAATCAACTGACTATGTGAGTAATTAATCATGATAGTTGTGCAATTATTTTATCAAATATGAAAGCACTTTTTCTAGATGCATGCATTGCGGTAAATATCACACCGATGTGGTGTCAAAATCATATCGTTGCGATGATTTAAGCATCGCCTAGTCATATTAGAACATTTATTAAATTTGTATAAATGCAATGTCAGTGATGTCAAAACATTCACTTTGCTGAATTTGACATCTTATTTCTTCGTTTTCTCATTTTTACCATGACAGAATTTGTCAGACTCTCGTTTTTCACTCTTTGAAACAGATTCAAACTTTATGTTTTGAATTAGTTTAGCATTTATTTACAGGTAAATATTGCTGTTGTAGACAAACAAAAACTTATTTACTTCAATACACTACTCATAAAGAAAATTGATTAACGTATACCTAGAAATGCCTAGAGTATAGGCTAGGTGCCTGGTTACCGGACGGCTATAACGCAGACTAGGTATTCGGTTACAGAATGGCCAGACACTTCTGAATAATTAAAAGTACAAGTTTATTTAAAATGTGAATTGATCTTGTTATGGGCCGATGGCCATTAGCAAATAAATACATTGTCATTGTCCTGAATTATTTACCCCCATATGATATTTTTTTAATGAACACCAGCTCAACTCTTATTTTTACACCCATGAAATATTAATAAGTGTAGAAATTGGTGGAACATTTAATTCTGCACTAAATAAGATACCTTTATGCACACGTGAAACAGTAAACGTGAAACAGTATTAAATTGGTATTTCGTTAAACTAGTTTTTATATGAAAACTAGAAACTGGTTCTTCATTACTACATCATGTTGCATAGCAATGTCACAATTATGTCCAGTTATTTCTGCTTTGTTTATTGCAGACATGTTTATTGTCTTCTGCAACTAATTGGTTGGTAGGGCTCCAACATAGTACATGTAGGATTAAATCTGATTTTTCTTTCTAAGGCTAACTAGTACCAACATATAAAATTCGGGATTAACTCACAACATATAATAAGCAACCTACTCATTGCGTATCAATTTCGCAAATATTTCAAGGATGTTATGTCATTGGAATGCACGAATTAAAGCTTTCATACAGAAAACAGCGATAAATCTGTAAATGTATCTTAGTTTGAAAGAGTTGTTGCTTCAAGTTGACAAAGATTTGTCTTTACCCCAAATAATTAGGATAAAATTATAACAAATACTAGCTCAAGAACATTTTTCAATGCAATTACTGCTTTCTATTAAAGTAAAGCATTAGTATTTAATTTGATTTCGCATAGTATCAGCATTTTATGAATAGTACAGAATTGGTACTTTATTTTCAGAGTACAAAATTAGTATATTGTTACGGTCCCTTAGGTATAGCCTCACATTTAAAACAAATCACTCGTCAGGGAGTCAACGCTTTTGGCCTATTGGTTAATGCATTGGCCTTTCACCTGTGTGACCCGGGTTCGAATCCCACCCCAGGCACTTTGGATTTTTCATCCTCTTCAATTTCAATGTTACACTCTTTAAGTCGTAACACGGGTGCTCATCTTTGATATGGACATTATTTAGTGCCTAAAATGGCACTTCTATGCCAAAATGGCATTCACATAATCATAAAAGATCATGACTTTTCGAAGAGAGGAAGTGTTACGGTCGCTTACGTATAGCCTCATATTTTAAACCAATCTCTGACAACTGCGTCAGGCTTCGACTCTTTGGCTCAGTGGCTAGAGCATTGGTCTTCCACCTGTGCGACTCCCATAAAGGGCATTTGGGATTTTTCATCATAGAATTTTATCCTCTTCAATTTCTGTTATGCTCTAAAGTCATTTTATTTAGATCCCTTTCATATGCAGATGAAGTATGGGATTGATGTTTTATTGTAATGTTTTAGTATAGGCCAATGATCGGTCTTCAGTCGGCATGTATCAACAATTTTACTATAAACATCTATGATGAAGCTACTGGTCAGAATCGCACCACACTTGGTCAGAATGTACGGATCTCTTTCACGTTTGTTTAAATTGTTGAGGTTGGCCCTTTACGGAGCTACAAAAAGACAAGAAATGTCTTTTTCTAAGAAGCGCTTAAAGTATCTTCACTAGACTTGGTCTCTAGCGAAAAACTAGCATTATGATATGATGATCCTCTCCCAAATTTATTTAAATGGGGTGCGTGGGACTGCTAGAGCTGAAAAAAGAAATACATTTATTTTAGTCTAACATCTTAAACACCGATAAATTGATCGCCGTAATACTTGTTCTGATGCATCATGATAAGGTCTTCTCCAACTTTTGGTCAATTATAGGAGTCACAATAGGAAAAAAAGTACAAACACCTTTAAATGACTGCATTGGTTTGGTCCTGTCTCACATTTGTTCAAAAGTTGGCACCTTGTCAATTTTTGGAGGCCGTTTGAGCTAAAATAGAAAACAAACAAGTTTTCTGATCATGAACTGTTTAATGGATCCTTATCAAACATGGTAAATAGCATCATGTCAAGGGCCTCTCTCTCAAATTGGGGCTCTTTGCCTCTTGTGGATGCCACTAGGGTTAAAAATAGAAATACCATTTAAACAAATTCTTTTCATGATCCAATTGATGGAGTTTTATTAATCTTGGTCTGTAGCATCATTATTAGATCCTCTATGAATTTTGTTCAAATGGTGACACTAAGTCTCTTTTAGGGGCCGCTAGAGCTAAACAAGAACAAAAACTTTTATACGATGTCTTCTTTTAAAGTGCCAAACATGGTCTGTACCCTCATTGTTCATATTTGGACACTTTGTCCCTTTTAGAGGGGCTGCTAGAGCTAAAACTAGAAGATTCTTTAAGTGATGAAATAGTGCATGGATGGCCGCCTGGGTCTTCCCTGCAAAGCTGGAAAGTCGCCATATGACCTATAATTGCATCAGTGTGACACTAAACCCAAGTCAGTGCTACAAATAGAAATACCTTTATATAACATCTTGTCATGAACTGCTTAATGTATCAGTATAAAACTTTGTCAGTAGCATCTTTGAAGGAAACTGGTAATCGAATCAAATGTATGTGTCATTTATACAGATACATTTAAGATGATATTTTTCTATTTTCTATCAGGCCATCTGGACAAAATACTTTTGGGGAAGCAAGATTCACCAAGTTCCTAACAATTATGCCAAATGTCATATTTGTATGATAAACCCTAAAGGTAAGTCTTAAAGTATTCTATTTGTTACAAGGTTAAACATTATATTTGTGTTAAAGCATGTGTATAGAAACATATATTTTCAAAATATGAATTTTTTTCACGAAGTCAAGTTCCAGATATAATCTAACCATTATCTAGACTCATAGTTTCAAGCACCACCAACTCAAGACAATACAATTTGATAGAGGTGGTCCTTATGTAACCCTCTACCAAGATTAAAATTTTCTTGTCCAAAACCATAGGTCCTAGGGCTTTGATATTTGGCGTGTAGCATCATCTAGTGGTCCTCTACCAAAATTGTTCAAATTATCCCCTATGGTCAAATATGGCCCTGCCCTGGGGGTCACATGGTTTACATAGACTTATATAGGGAAAAAAACTTTGAAAATTGTCTTGTCAAAAACCACATAGCTTTGATATTTGGTATGTGACATCATCTAGTGGTATAGGAAAAACTTCTTGTCTTATACCACAAGACATAGGCTTTTGATATTTGGTATGTAGCATGGTCTGGTTGTCTTCTACCAAGATTGTTAAAAGTATTACCCTGGGATGAAAAGAGGCCCCGCCCCGGGGATCCCAATTTTACATAGACTTATATAGATAAAAATCTTCTTGTCTGAAACCACAAGACCTAGGCCTTTGATATTTGGTATGTAGAATTGCCTTATGGTCATCTACCAAGATTGTTCAAATTATTACCCCGGGATGAAAAGTGGCCCCATCCCGGGGGTCCCAAATTTTACATAGACTTATGTAGGCATTTCTTTTTTAATCTTCTTGTCTGAAAGTTCAAGGCCTTTAATACTTAGCATTGCCTAGTGGTTCTCTAGCAAGAGTTTTCAAATTATGCCTCTGGGGTGAAAAGAGTCCTTGTCCCGGGGGTCACTTGTAATATGAGTTATATAGGAAACAATACTTTTCCTGAATTTTCTGATCATATTTTCTAGACTGTTTTATTATAATAACCTGATGACCCCAAGTAATTAGGGGTCACTTGACTTTGACCTTGACCTACTGGCCTACTTTTTTGTCAAGATAGAGCCTTGAAATTTGGATGACAAATACAGTTTTGCACACCAATATTAAAAATGACTTGCAGTGACCATGATAGTGACCTACTGACCCACTTTCTTAATATTTTAGCATCAGTTTGACATTTGAAACATGTAGCTCATATTACTGAGGTAAGTGATCAGGGGTCATCATGACCATCTTGTTTAAGGAATGGACTCAAAGTTGCTGGAATGCACAAACTTATCTGAATATAGCCATAAAGGATGGCGCAGTATGTGGGGGATTCACAATCTTAGTTTATTTTTACTAAGTATATGGAAAGTTTCCTTACTTAAATTATCGTTAGCGTTAGCTTCTGCACCTTGATTCAAATTTTGATGCACTTTATCTTTGTAATTGCTTGATGGATCATTTTTAGACTTAAAGTAGTTGTTCCTCATCATCACCCCAATATTGTGACACAAGGGCCATAACTTTTGCACCAAAATGTCATGAATTATGTCCCTTTTACTTGCTTGTCACAAAGTTTGTCAACGCAACTGTTCCATCACCACATATGTGTACATTGACTAGCCGAGTTTTCATGTTGCTGGCATTTTCCGGTTCAGTGATTTCAGATTCAGAGATTTTTTTCAATAAAATAAGAACAAACACATCATCAAAATTGATGATGTTTTGGCCACTTCCCTCACAGCAGTGATAAAGTGCCAAGCGTCTTTTTGCATATTGTCGACATTTTCGATAATCTTCAGCAGAGTTATAGTTCATGATTCATCAAATATTATGTTTTGGTCACAATTTTTTTATTATTGAGCCAAACCTGGCGAGTTACCAGAAAAAAACCTCATTATGCATATAGTCGGCATGCTCCTGTTAAGTGATTTTCAGAGCTATGGTCCTATATTTGTTGTATTTTTCCTTGTCTGGGCCGCTGCTGCAATATCACCAGAAGAACTACACAAACCTTCAAAAAATGACCATTGCCAAGCCTAGTTGTGCATATCACTGACATGTTCAAATTAAGGGTTTTTCAGCAGAGTTATGGCTCATTATTTGTCATTTTTTTAATTTAGCCACTTATCATATAATGTAGGCATATTCCAGTTCAGGGATTTTCAGGCGAGTTATGGCCCATTATTTGTCATCTTGTATTTTGTTTGCACTACTTGCTGTATAAAATTAGGCTAAATTTCAACAAACCCCACGAGTGACTAATATGATACATAGTACACAAGTGCATATTATGGTCACGTTCTGTTTAAATGATTTTCAGTGTGACATGACCCATTTGTTACCTCCTCTGAGGTCATGTGAGTCATTTATAGCAATAAAGAAAGGGCCATGACCCCCGAGTCAAAACCTTTCCCCTGTTTACCCCTAGGCTACTAAAATGGCTTGTAAACCCACCGACGCCGTCCGTCCTTCGTCAACATTTGTGTTGTAAACGATATCTCCAAAACCACTGAATGGATTTTGTTGAAACTTGGCATTGATGTTCCTTGGATGGTACCCTACACAAATCGTCTTTGTTAGACCCCTTGCCAAGATTGTTCAATTTACTTTGATTCATCAAATAAAACGGCCGCGGGAGGGCGTGGTCACTTTTCCCCATATATGTATATAATGGCAACTTTAAAAAATATTCTTGTTTGAAACTCCTGGCCGGATTTTAAAATAATATTATACAAATGATCCTTGTGTGACCCTCTACCAATTATTTTGATCCTTTAAAAACATGGCTGCCAGAGGGCGTTGTCACTTTTCCCTATTATTATGTATTTTGTGGAAACTGTAAAAAATTTCTTGTGTGAAACTGATGGTCCGATTTTACACAAATGGTCTTTGTGCGACCCTCTGCTAAGACTGTTCAAATTATTTTGATTTGTCAAAAAAAGAAGTCTGCATAATTGATAATTTTACTAGTATGAGCGTTAGCTTTCTAATATAAGCTTAAAATGTATATGTCGCGGGGCTCGTGTTTCCATGGTAACGCATTTTCTCTCATTTTTAAACAATTCTGTATAAAAACGGGGTTTTCGACGGCTTCAGTGCCATTCTGTTAATGATTAATATGGAATATTTGGGTAATATTATTAGCACAATACCAAGCACGTTACATGGTACCATATTTTTCTTAAAGTTTTAAGTAACCGTGGCAACAGAGATGTTTAAAATAGCTTATATGTTGCTTTATGTCGCAATTTCTTATAAAAAAATATTGAATAAAATTATCTTTCTTGTTAATGTAGCTTCAAAACTTATTATTTTTAACATAAGTTATATTTTCGTGTTATCTGCATTTATTTAAACATTTTTTTTCAGTTTAAAATACTTACAACAGTACCTATTGTCTGATATTTTTCATGGAAAAATCGGTCTGCATGCTGCTATTATTCTGATGGATATTGTTGAAATGAAAATAAAAAGCCAAAGCTGTGTTCCTTAAATAGACCAGTGTCAACGCTTTTGAGTTTTACATTTAGATATATAGGTCGCGGGCTTCGTTTCCATGGTAACATCGATTACATTCAAGAAACCACAATTTTCTACTTAAATTTTAACAGTTTTTGAGCTTACTTTTGGTATAATAGTGACAATTTATCAACGGAAACTGAAAACTAGGTATAACAAATCAAATTGTTTGATTTTTATTTGAAAATGGTCGTAATAGATAACCTTTCACCCAACTATATTCCCAAAAACATTGGTTACCATTATTCATTTTCTTACATTCAGCAAAACATTTCAATATAACTACATAAAAGAAGCAAAATATTGATCATTATTCAAAGTGAAAGACTAATAAAAGATATTTCAGCAAATAATGGCTGTTTAAAAATCATTCAAATAATAACATGCACAGAATTACGCACTTTCAAAATAAAAGCCATAAATTTGCGCGGTAACTGACACGAAATGTCATGACGTCAATGACGTCGTTTTAAGTCAACAGTGTTTTGAAGCGTTTCTGCGGCAATCTGTTCATTCTTTCGGCATTATTACACCACGAAGCGTTAGATCGGAGGCAGGTTCATGATTATTTTTCAGAAGAATGGATATACAAACACATTTAGTTTGTCCTAAACGTCGTCGTAAATCGTCACGTAAGCTTCCGGTTGGGCATGCGCACATACAAATATCAAGGTAACCTACCTCCTTAAATCAAAGGAAAAGCTTGCTAACACTCTACAGGCTACAGTTGTTGCCAAATCTTTATGAATCTTTCAGAATGTTTTTCTTGATGATCTCTAGGTCAAGTTCGAATCTTGGTCAAGTGGGGTCAAAACTAGGTCTCTTAGACAAATCAATGGAAAAGCTTGTGAAGGCTCCAAGGCCACAGTTGTGACTTAATCTTTATGAAACTTGTTAAGAAAGTTTGTCTTGATGATCTATAGATCAAGTTTGAAACCGTGTCATGCAAGGTCAAAAGCTAGGTCACTAGGTCAAAACAAAGGAAATGCTTGTTTACACTCAAGAGGCAATGTTTTTTTTTTGTCCAATCTTAATGAAAATTGGTCAGAATATTTGTCTCCATGAAATCACTAGGTAAAGCTTGTTTACACTGTTATGGTGTGTTACTCAGGAGAGCGACCAAGGGCCCTCTTGTTACTTCCTTGTCTCAGTCTACTTCCAAATAGGCGTATTATGCCCAGTGAGGCGGAGCTTTTGTTCTCATTGATCAAAATCCACGGACGTTTGGGGATTGTCATTCTTTCCTTGTTGGTATGTAGGGGTAACAAAGCCGCTGAAGTATTTTTAACTGTAGTAACAGACATTGTACACAGTATGTTTTTCAGATATTGCCGAAGTATGATTTCATTTAGACAGAAACAACTTTATTTGTCTTGTGCAAATTCTCACAGTTCCTTTTTTCATTGAGAGGAGAAGGGGCCTACAGCTGTTTATGGGGGTTGGGGAATAACCCGGTATTTGTGAAAAGTGAATCATAATCCTGGTGCAAAAATCATTATTGGAAACTGCATGATTGGAAAAATGCTTTCTTATAGAAAAATGCCTGTTAAATGTCCCCCTGAAATTTAAGTCATAAACCCTGATGCCTTAAAACATGACTTTTCATCTTGCCTTTCAGCGAGGGAAACATCTATGACACAGAAACACGCAGCAAACTGTAGACAGAAAATCGAAGTATGCATAGCCTGCGAAAAGAACTCTTCTCTTAACCCAATCACATGTTACTGTGGAACAAAGTTAACTCCTCTAATAGGTAATATTGTTCTTGCAGAGGCTTTTTATACAACACGCTTTCCATTTTACGTAATATTTAAAACAGAATATTGCACCAAAATTTATGGCAAGTAGAAGACACTGTACAAACTCTTTCTCGTAATGTTGATTTTAAGAACTAGAAAAAGCCTCTCTATAGCTATATATAATTAGAATGGAAAATATGTTATATATTGCTAATCACTAACATGTAAATATTAAGGAAGTAGATGTGGTGCATTGCTGGTAGCAGGAAATGATACTAATAACAAGTCGATGGCAAAAGCACTGGCTAAAGATATAGAGGAATTGAAGAAGTTGATTACATCACAGGCTCCACGTATAATGGGAATAAGGTATGTTTTCCAATTATTCAAGTATTTGTTCATTGATAAAGATGATGTTGCATTCTCATTACCAGATGATAGTTTTGGCGTTGTCTGTCTGTCCTTTGGCAGAAGTATGACCAGAGTTTATACCCTTTAACTGATTTGTTTTGTCCTTCTGGAACTGTTTCTTGGTAAAGGTCATATACATAGAGTTGATATTTGGTATGAGTGTTTGTATTTACTCATACATTTATCTACATATTTGCAATTCTTTGAATATTAAATTGGTATGATCAGAATTAATGCCTTTTAGTTCAAACTTGCAATGTTTTGTCGCAATGAGTTGATTTTTTGTGTAAGTGATAATGCTCTGAAATTAGTAACAAAAAACAATTTTCATATGCTCATGGTAAAATAAGAGATGTATCACGGAACAGCATTGTCTGTCTGTCCGTTAACATTTTCTACATCTTTTAAACTTTTCCTGATGACTAAACACCATTCAGCCCGCCCGCTTAGCTCAGTAGGTAGAGCGTTGGTCTACGGACCGTGGGGTCGTAAGTTCGATCCATGGGCGGGGCGTATGTTCTCCGTGACTATTTGATAAACGACATTGTGTCTGAAATCATTAGTCCTCCACCTCTGATTCATGTGGGGAAGTTAGCAGTTACTTGCGGAGAACAGGCTTGTACTGGTACAGAATCCACTGGTTAGGTTAACTGCCCGCCGTTACATGACTGAAATACTGTTGAAAAACTGCGTTAAACCCAAAACAAACAAACAAACAAACTAAACACCATTCAAAGAGGATCCGTATTGTTTTTTTTTGTTTTTTTCGGGGGATGGGCAGAAGGTCAAAGGTCAAGGTCACAGTGACCTTGAGACTGAGAATGGTTTCAGGATTATGAAGTAATGAAATGTAAAAGCTAAGGTTCACAACTTTGCAGAAAGACTAACTGCAACTAGAGAAATATTTATTTTAATTTTTGGGTCAGTGGCTACAAGTTCATAGGAACCTGACATAATTTCTGATATTTTTAGCTTGACAATTTGAAGAATAGTAGAGCAATTGCATTGATCTGTAATTGGTGTCAGCATCTGCATCAGAGTCCACATGCCGTCCCGATTTAGTGAAGTGCTGAATATAAGATGGTATCTCAATAACTACTTGTGAAAATGTATTGAACTATACACAAGTGTTCACTGTGCATATTAAACTTTTTTTTACATGTTTGCAGGGATGTGTCCCATTTACGACTTGGTTGTTTTGTTTGTAAGCTGTTTTTTTACTGTCACCTTTTGGGAATGGATTTAAACTTCACACAGGTGTTCTTTTTTATGATCTGTCATGTAATGCACAGTTCCATAATTCCGCATTGCATTTTTACAAAGTACTGCCCCTGTTTTGACGAAGCAGATTTTGACTAGGTTTGTATGTAAGCTTGTATCTCAGTACATATCAGAATTTGAGAATAGATTGAAACTAAGCACTCATGTTCACTGTGATGATCTGCAGTTAACAGATCCCATAACTCTTTTTATGCTGTCTGAATGAAAAAGGATAAAGTCGCGACTTTGTCTGTCTGTCCGTCCTCTTGTCCTGCTTCACTATAAAGAGGAAAGGCGCATATTGTCTTTGTGTTTTGGAGAAGTGATTTTTCACCGAGTTATTGCACTTTAGTTATTCAGCATTAGTATACTATGGAACATTTTTTGTCTGTGGTATTTGTCAGCAACTACCTATTGAAATTTATCCAAACTTCATAGGAAGCTTCACTATAAAAAAAGGACATAATTTTTATACACCCATAGGGAAGTATTATGTTATACCCCTGGTGTCCGTCTGTCCGTCCGTCCGTTAGCAATTTCGTGTCCGCTCTGTAACTCTTGAACCCCTTGAAAGATTTCAAAGAAACTTGACTCAAATGTTCACCATACCGAAACAACGTGCAGAGCACTTGTTTTAGATGTCTTGCCTCAAGGTCACACTTAGGGGTCAAAGGTCATATTAGTTTGTTTCGTGTCCTCTCTGTAACTCTTGAACTGCTTGAAAGTTTTCAAAGAAAGTTTGCACAAAAGTTAACCCCGCCGAGATGACGAGCAGCGCGCATGTTCTGGACGACTCGCTTGAAGGTCAAGGTCACACTTAGGGGTCAAATGACTTTGCTTTGTGTATTTTGCTCTGCATAACAGTGCGTAACAGTGCTCTTGTTTTTATTTGGCAGATCCTCTTTTGTTCACTTACAATAAAAAATTGAATAAATCTGGTATAATAATAATAATAATAATAAGTTCCTTTTTATGTTACTATAAATAGCTTATTTTAAAACTTCTTTATTATTGGCCATAGGGAAAAACCGAGACCACTTTTCTGTGGTACAACATGGATGGTATCTAAAATCTTTAGGTGTATTTTGATATACCTGTACCTGGTATGGATATTTTTGTGGACTTAAAATATTTTTTTGGCGGAATTATTTTTGAATTTCTTCCCTTTGTTGTTCCTGTCCTTTGGACTTCAGCAGACAAGTTCTTTAACTTTTGCTCCCATCCTCTGGCGTATATTGCCCGGCTTGGCGGAGCTCTTGTTATTATTGGTCACCAACTGGTTGAAAACCAGTTTGGCGGACTATAGGATTGCGCTTTTCCGTCTCTCATTTTGTTCGTCCGTCTTTCAGTCTGAGATAACCAGAGAGCATTTGTTGAGGACTAAGGACTACAGGTTACGGTAAATTCTATTATTATTATTTCCGTACTGCCTACTTGGTATTTTCTGTCGTTTGTTGGGAACTTTATAACAAAATGTCTGCTTGTTAGAACATCCGTCATAATTCGTGGCCGGAACATAACTTTATAACCATATTGACTTTAAACTTGGCAAGGTCTGTAGGTGAAAATTCAAGGTCACAAATTGAGTTAAAAGGTTAAATCTGTTAATATTTTGTGTCTCGAGCATAACTTTAAACGTATTGACTTGTAGGTAGGTATTGATGAGGCGATGTGTAGAGCACATAAACCTGGTCTGTAGGTTTAAAGTAAAGGTCCAAAAAATAAACAAAGATCAAATCTGTCTGTAATATTTAGTGTCTGGAGCATAACTTGTTAACCATTCAAAGTAACTTAGGCATAACTTTCAAGGTATTGACTTCAAACTTAATATGTAGGTAAGTGGTGATGAGACGATGTCAGAGTGTATTAACCAGGTAGAATATCAAAGGTGAAGATCACACAAAGTCAAATTTGCCTATCATAACATGTCCAGAGCATGACTTAAAACATTGATTTATACAACGCATAATTGTTACCATACCCAATTCTGTAAGCCGGGAAAATAGTCACGGTGAGATGAACAACATGGGGCTACTCAGGTCCTCTTTTCCATTGATCCAAAATGCAGACTGCTGTTATGTACCTATCGATCTTATATTGATCTTTTTCCTTTTCAGTTCATCATGATTTATGATATCCTCATAAACACCAGTGCTAGTTTTTAAATGACAAATATCGAAGTCTTCATTTTATTCTAGTGAAGTGCAGAATTTTAACACTGTCTTTTCAGCGAGGACAAAGTCCGCACAGTTATACCGAGTATTCCAGATAAGCCAGACAACCCCAAATTAGAAGAGGAACAAGAACTGTGGCCGAAAGTGAAAGAACATATCAGATACTTTAGTAATGAAACAGAAATTGATACATTACTTATCTACTTCTCCTGTCATGATGCAAGCAACATGGGCACTGGAGATGCAAAAAATCATAATGTCTTCAGGTTTGGGTCAGCTTCTGATAACATTACACTAGATCAGTTTGAAGATGAGTTGGAAAGTTTGGAAAATATTGACAAGCTGATCATATTTCTAGATCGTTGCTTTCCTCCATTGGTACGTTTCAAGAAACGGGACAGAAAATTTATTCAAATAAATGCTTGCAAACAGGACGAAATGGCAGACATCACAGATTCTGGCAGCGTTTTTACAAAGTACCTTATTCAAGGATTGAAAGCAAAGTCAGAGAGAAAGAAATGCTCCGACAGTAATTGTCAGCACTGTGACGCCTACTGGTCAAACAGTTCTGGTTCTGATTTCATTTCAGTTTCGAGTCTCTTTGATTATGTCAAGAAACACATGGAGGCGATACAAGGTCCGCTACCTGTCCCTACAATGCAGATAGATTTTCAGAACATTGCGTTCTACACGGATGAAGAGGTCATTATAGAATTTACGTGTGAGGAAGAACAAAAACGAGTACCACTTGAATATCTGCAGAATATGGAACTGCTTCAGGATACGCTGTACGAAGTGTTCAAACGTAAAGAAATATATTTCAATATTACCTTTTCAGTTTCAGTCAGATAGATGATGAAGGAGTATACACATCTTCTTCAGTTATATAGTTTCTTAACTTTCCTTATTGATACGAAAACCATGACATACTTGTCACAGTCTTAAGGTACTATTCACAAGCTGCGTTAAATTACTACAGAAATGTATTTATGTAACATCACACACATATTCACTCTGATGGGCTGACTTGCATTTCACTTGTTGCATAACTTTACTTTGCTATTTTACAGCATTATGCCCCCTTTTCTTCGACTGAGTAATTTTTAGTTTTGTTTTTGTATCTCGGTACCAACACCTAGGAATGGATTGGAACTTCAAACACTGCCATACATATGTTTTGCATCAATACAAAATTATTTTTATGCCCCCGAAGGGAGGCATATAGTTTTTGAACCGTCTGTCTGTCGGTCGGTCTGTCGGTCAGTCAGTATGTCGGTCTGTCGGTCTGTCCGCATTTTTCGATGGATGGATTTTCAAATAACTTGGCATGAATGTGTACCACAGTAAGACGACGTGTCGCGCGCAAGACCCAGGTCCGTAGCTCAAATGTCAAGGTCACACTTAGACATTAAGGGATAGTGCATTGATGGGCGTGTCCGGTCCATATCTTTGTCATCGATGGATGGATTTTCAAATAACTTGGCATGAATGTGTACCATAGTAAGACGACGTGTTGCGCGCAAGACCCAGGTCCGTACCCCAAAGGTCAAGGTCACACTTACACATTAAGGGATAGTGCATTGATGGGCGTGTCCGGTCCATATCTTTGTCATCGATGGATGGATTTTCAAATAACTTGGCATGAATGTGTACCACAGTAAGACGACGTGTCGCGCGCAAGACCCAGGTCCGTAGCTCAAAGGTCAAGGTCACACTTAGACGTTAAAGGTCATTTTTCATGATAGTGCATTGATAAGCGTGTCCGGTCTGTCCGCATTTTACGATGGATGGATTTTCAAATAACTTGGCATGAATGTGTACCACAGTAAGACGACGTGTCGCGCGCAAGACCCAGGTCCGTAGCTCAAAGGTCAAGGTCACACTTAGACATTAAGGGAGAGTGCATTGATGGGCGTGTCCGGTCCATATCTTTGTCATCGATGGATGGATTTTCAAATAACTTGGCATGAATGTGTACCACAGTAAGAGGACGTGTCGCGCGCATGACCCAGGTCCGTAGCTCAAAGGTCAAGGTCACACTTAGACGTTAAAGGTCATTTTTCATGATAGTGCATTGATGGGCGTGTCCGGTCTGTCCGCATTTTTCGATGGATGGATTTTCAAATAACTTGTCATGGATGTGTACCACAGTAAGACGACGTGTCGCGCGCAAGACCCAGGTCCGTAGCTCAAAGGTCAAGGTCACACTTAGACATTAAGGGATAGTGCATTGATGCGCGTGTCCGGTCCATATCTTTGTAATTCATGCATGGATTTTAAAATAACTACGCATGAATGTGTGACACAGTGAGACGACATGTCGCGCGCAAGACCCAGCTCCGTAGGTCAAAGGTCCTAAACTCTAACATCGGCCATAACTATTCATTTAAAGTGCCATCGGGGGCATGTGTCATCCTATGGATACAGCTCTTGTTCTTTTTTGACTTAGCAAGTTTGGTTAATTTTTGTTTAGCCCGCTAGTGTAAGCGAAGACATAGTTGTTCAAATGGCTATTCGGTGCATGTGCGTGCGCGCGTCCGTGCGTGCTTGCGTGCGTCCGTCCGGATTTGTTTGTCCGGACTATAACTTTGACATGCATAGAGCAATCTCGTTTATATTTGGCATGAATGTTGACCTCAGTGAGTCGGAGTGTCATGCGCAAACTGCAGGTTCCTATCTCAGAAGTCAAGGTCACACTTGGAGGTCAAGGATTAAATTCAATAATGACTTTGTCCGGAGCAATTTTTCTTCATGCATTGAGGGATTTTGATGCAACTTGGCACAAATGTTCACAACCATGTGACGGAGTGTCATGCGCAAGAACCAGGTCCTTAGGTCTAAGGTCAAGGTCACACTTAGAGGACAAAAGTCAGATACAAGAATGAGTTTGTCCGGAGCAATCCTTTTTCATGCATGAAGGGATTTTGATGAAACTTGGCACAATTGTTCGCCATCATGAGATAGCGTGTCATGGGCAAAAACCTAGAACTACTTCCCTTTGTTGTTTCTATAAATAGCTTATATTCTAACTTTTTATTACTGGTCGTAGAGGTCGTACTTTTCTGTAGTACAATATGCATGTTACATCCAATTGTGTGGTGTATTTTTACATATCTCTACCGATAAGGATTTTTCTGTGGACTTAGATTTTTTAAAGATTTACTTCCACTTGATGACACTATAAATAACTTATATTCTATCTTTTTGCCATTATTTTTTTATTTGGCATAAGTGTTTGCCTCATTGAGACAGGGTGTCATGTGCAACTCCTAGTCCTTTTGACAGCTGGTGGACTTAACATGTTGCCCGTGGGCATCTAGTTAATATAAACTGGTATCTCAGTACCTAATGATAGAAAGGGCACGTGTCCACTGTGGTGAACTGACTTTCACTATACATGTTTCATAACCTTGCTTTACATAGTTAACAAATTATGCATTTTTTCAACTTTCATTTAGTGAACTTTCTTTAATGATAAGCCTGTTGAATATAGTTGATTATTGCTGTCCTCCGTCAGATCCTGTACAGAGATGAAAATATCGAGATTAAGATAGTATTTGCATACATGTAAATATTGTTTTCTTTGACAAACAGAAAAGATAATTTAAATTGCATTGCACTGTTCATAAATAAATTGATAACCGGACGCCCAGAGAACAGGTAAGTTGATTTGTTACCGGACTGCTGGAATGCAGGCTCTGTGTCCGGGTGTTTATCTATTCAATGCCAAGGGTGTAAGTTGGGATCAATAATATCACTCTATATCCTTTATGAACCACATGAACAATTGTTTCATTATATGTACTTAGCATATTCAAGTCAATGTAGATTCTGTACGGTGATGTCAAAGACTATGTAGTCTGCTCAGAATCTGGAAGTAGTATGACCTACATGTAGTTTGTGAGCAATGTGCAACAACAACAAAACTGATATAGGGTTATACATGTTATTCATTGTACCTAGCATTTGAGCTACGGCTGTATTGCCCTTATAAACATAGAGTTAATCAGAGAGACTTGAGTACTACATACATGTACCTATCATATACAATTTAAGACGGAAAAAAAAAAAGATTACATTTGTATATACATAACTTGTAATGCTGTCCGAAGGGAATCATATAGCCGCCGCTAAATCCGTCTGCCTGTCCCGTATTACTGTCCGGAGTATTTCTCAGCAACTACTGGTCGGAATTTAGCGAAACTTCAAAGGAAGCTTCACTATTAGGAGGTGGTGCGCATATCTTCTTGTTCCAGTCGGATAATTTTTTACCCAGTTATTGACCTTTGATTATTCAACAATAGTATACTATAGTGAAATTCTTGTCGGGAGTATATCATATTCGTGTTTCGGTCGTATGATTTTTCACAGAGTTATTGCCCTTTAATTATTTAGTAGTTGTATACTATAGAATTATATGTACAGCACTTGCCCGGAGTATTTCTCAGTAACCACTTGTTGGAATATAGCCATACTTCGTACATAGCTTTACTATCAAGAGATGATGCGCATATTATCTTCTTGTTCCATTCGGATGATTTTTACCCAGATGCCATTTGATTATCTAACAATAGTAAACTATATTAAAATTCTTGTGGGGAGTATTTTTCAGCAACTGCATGTTGGAATTTAGCCATACTTCATAGGAAGGTTCATCATCAAGAGGAGGTGCGCATATTATCTTCATGTTACGTTCGGCTGATTTATACTAAGTGTTTGCCCTTTGATTATTCTACAGTAGTATGTTATAGTACAATTCATGTAATGAGTATTTCTCAGCAACCACTGATTTGAATTAAGTAAAACTTAGTAGGAAGCTTCATTCTTAAAAGTAGGTGCGCATATTATTTTTATGTTCCGTTCAGATGAATTTTACCCAGTTATTGCCCTTAGATTTTTCAAAAATTCATAGGAATCTTCACTATCAAGAGGAGGTGTGCATAGCTTTAGCTCACCTGAGCACAAAGTGCTCAAGTGTTAGCTATTCTTGTCAGTGATTGTCCGTCGTCCGTAGTGCGTCAATATTTTCCTTTAAACAATATCTCCTCCTAAACCAAAAGTTTAATTCTGATGATACTTCACAGGGATGTTCCTAGGATAGTGTATTTGAAAATTGTTCAAAGAATTAAATTATATTCAGAACTGTGGCTGCTATGTCAACCGAAAGGTAAAACTTGAAAAAAATCTTGTCCAAAACCACAGGTCCATGGGCTTCGATATTTGTTTTGTAGCATCATCCAGTGGGCCTCTACAAAGATTGTTCAAACTGTTTCACCAGGGTCAATATGACCTCGTTCTTTGGAGTTCACATAAACTTGTATAGGGTAAATCTTGAAAATCGTCTTGCTCAAAACCACATGGCCTTGGGCTTTGATATTTCGTATGAAGCATCATATAGTAGTCCTTTGCAAAGACTTCAAATCATCTCCCTTGGGATAGAAATGGCCCCTCAGGGTAGTTTAGATAGACTTATTTAGGGAAAACCCTTAAAAAAATTGGGCCTTAAACCATATGGACCAGAGCTTAGATATTTAGTATGGTGCACGGTCTAGTGGTTCACTACAAAGATTGTTCAAATCATGACACTAGGGTCATTATATGCCATGCAAGAGGATCCCCTGTTTTACATCGACTTGTATAGATAAAATCATCTTGTCCAGGACCATGAAGCCCAGACCTTAGATATTTGGTATCATCTAGTATTGTCTAGTGGTCAACTGTCAAGTTTGTTCAAATCATTATCCTAGATGGCAAAATTGATTGTGCCCAGGGGTCAGCAGTTTTAGATAGAGCTGACCTACTTTCTCGTTTTTGAAGTTACAGCATAGAAACTTGGACCAGATATATAATTTTGTTACAGATTTCAATACTTACCTTGGATAGTCTTAATCATGACCTACTTTATTGCTTGTTTTTGTGTCCCCCTTGAGTGGCGGGGCACATAGATATGGTCTTGTCCGTCCGTCAATCTGTGTGTCCGTCCGTCCAAAGTTCGTGACGCGCCTAGCTCAAAATGTATTTGATATAAATTGATGAAACCTTGCATGAGTCTTTATCATGATATAAACTTGCGCACCTCCTATTTTTCGTCTGGTTCCTACCCCTATTGCCAGAGTTATGACCCCTGAAATAGTCAAAAATGCACATTTTCACCTTGTGACACGCCTAGCTCAAAATGTATTTGATATAGATTCATGAAACATTAAGCTTGCTTGAGTCTTAATTATGATATAAACTTGCGCTCCTCCTATTTTTCATCTGGGTCCGCCTCCTATTTCCAGAGTTATGGCCCCGAAATAGTCAAATATGCACATTTTCACTTTTTGACACGCCTAGCTCAAAAAGTGTTTAATATAAATTTATTAAACCTTGCATAAGTCTTTATCATGATATGAACTTGAGCATCGCCTATTTTTAATCTGAGTCAGCCCTCTATTTCTAGAGTTATGGCCCCTAAAATAGTGAAAAATGCACATTTTTACCTTGTGACGTGCCTTACTAAAAAGTATTACATATAAATTGATTAAACCTTGCATGACCCTTGATCATGATATAAACTTGCGTACTTCCTACTTTTTGTCTGCCTCCACTCCCTCTTTTCAGAGTTATGGCCCCTGAAATAGTAAAAATACACATTTTCTCCATGTGACGCACCTAGCTTTAAAATTATATGATATAAATGGATGAAAACTTGCATGAGTATTTATCATGATATAAACTTGCACACCTCTTATTTTTTACTGGCTCCATTCCTATTTTTTAAAGTTATGTCCCCTGAAATAGTAAAAACTGCACATTTTCATGTAATTATGTGCCTAGCTTTAAACGTTTTTTATGTAAATTCATGAAACCTTGCTTGAGTCTTTATCATGATGTGATCTTGCGACCTTGCTTGAGTCTTTATTATGATGTGGTCTTGCGCACTTGACATTCTTCATGAGTATATTAGTGCTTGTTACAGATTTAAGGCTCTTGAAATAGCCAAAATGGTGGACTTTTTTTGTTTGTGATGCTCATAACTCAAAAATTATATGCTCTAGAATAACGAATCCTTTTCATAAAATGTTTGTCGAGGCTTTATCCCCTTAAAACTGCAAACATTTGAATTATTGCCCCTTATTTGGGACCAATGTACCAGTGGGGGCACACCCTGTGTTCAACAGACACAATCTACTTTGAAGATACAGCTTATACATGATGATATTACTTTTGATACAGAGTTCAATACTCCACTTCAATATTCTCAACCCTGACCTGCTGCCCTGTTTTCTCGTTTTTGAAGCTACATCATTTATTTGGACCACCTTTATAAACAGTTTTCAGTATTCACCTTGAATAGTCTTAATCATGAACTACTGACATACTTTCTTGTTTTTGAAGTTAAAACAAAGAAATTTGAATCACATATATAGTTTGATAGAGATTTCAAAACTCACCTTGGATAGTCTTAATTGTGACCTACTAACCTACTTTCTCGTTTTTGAAGGTACAGCATAGAATTTTTGACCACATGTTTAATTTTTGATTCAGAATTCTACATGTATACCCATCTTGAATAGTCTCAATCTTGACCTACTGACCTACTTGTGTTTTTAAGGTATAGTATAGAAATTTGGACCACATGTATAGCTTTTGATACAGATTTCAATATTCATCTTTAATATTTTTAACCCTGACCTACTGACCTACTTTCTTATTTTTTGAAGCTACAGCTAAGAGACTTTGACCGCTAGTATAATTTTAATAGGTTTCAGTAGTCATCTTGAATAACCTTAATCATGACCTACTCATCTACCGAAATTTGAACCACGTGTATATTTTTTTATTCAGATCTTCAAAACTTATTGCGAATATTCTGGTTAGAATTACACCAAACTTGATCCTAAGCATTCTGGCATGGCTCTCTTTTCTTCATTAGCCGTTGGAATGAGGTTTCAATGAGATATTGCCCTTTAAACTATTTATGCCCAGTTAGTAAATTCCACTTCTTTTCTTTTAATTATGTCTCCCACCACACAGTGGTGTGGGAGACATATTGATTTACTCCAGTCTGTCTGTGTGTCTGTGTGTGTGTCTGTCACAAAGCTTGTCCGCACTCTAAGTCGAACATTTCTCATCTGATTTTCACCAAACTTAAACAAAATGTGTTTGACCATAAGATCTCAGCCAAGTTCGATAACTAGCTAAATCGGCCAAGACACTTCGGAATTATGGCCCTTGACAATAATTTATGAATCACCTAGATGCATAAAAATGCTGAAGTCTTCATTCTCAAACATGCACCAAAAACCATTCATCTTGTCTGCACTCTAAGTCAAACATTTCGTATCCGTTCTTCACCAAACTCGAACAAAATGTGTTTGCAAATAAGACCTTGGCCAGTTTCGATAACTAGCCAAATCGGTTAAGACACTTCGGAATTATGGCCCTTGAAAATAACTAATGAATCACCTAGACTCATAAAAATGCTGAAGTCTTCATTCTCAAACATGCACCAAAAACCATTCATCTTGTCCGCACTCCAAGTCAAACATTTTTTATCCGATCTTCACCAAACTTAAACAAAAAGTGTATGACCATAATTCCTCTCCCAGGTTCGATAACTAGCAAAATTGGCACTTCAGAATTATGGCCCTTGAATTACTGAAAATCAGCCATTTTACTCTTCAAAGGTATATTTGTTGTGTCTAAACAGTATAAAAACACTGACTTAGTGTTTAGATGATTAGGCAGTTGTGGGAGACATGGACTTTTCTCAAAAGTAGCTCTAGTATTCATCTGTTTTATATTCAAATTTTTTATATTTCTTGTTTATTTGTTTTTCCAGGGGACAAAAGCACGACCAGAGTCCGAATTCAAAGAGATACCTATAGGAAAGATGATAGATTTGTAAACTGTGAAACTCTAAAAACTGTTATGTCGGCATGGATCCATAGACAGCCACTGACAGTGACATTTGAAACCTCGCCGTCATAAAACGAGAAATATTAACGCAGTTAAAATCGCAACATGTCCAGTATTCTTCAGTTTAGTTGATGTAGCGAGGATGTTTATTCTGACCCCAAGAATGTAAACTTTTCTACTTAATATTATAATTTACAGTACCGGAAGCGGATTCGGCTATAACAAGATGAATGAATTCTGTATTGATGATAAAAACGTAGGATTAATCTGTTACGCAATCTATTCGTGCAGATGTTATATACATACAGAAATTGTATTTTCATTTTGTGTCAAGAGTAGTATATACAAACAAACGTCTTATGACTGTGCTTTCCTGTTTTTTTTTTTTTTTTTTTTTTCTGTGAAATTTCTACTGCTTTATTCTAGCCGATAGAAAGTTTAAAAAAGCTGTACAATGTACATATCTAACGTTGTAATAAAGCAATAATTGAAATAATTTCAATTTTATTCTTGGAGTACTTTATTCTTTATTAAGTACCCTAACGGCGGAGCCTATAGAAATGCCCTCTGTCCGTCTATCTTGTCTGTCCGCAAATGGACCATGCCATTACTCAAAACGTACTCAAGGTAGATATATAAAACTTGGTATGTTAGTAGAGAGGAATATGTAGATAATGCAAATACATTGCTTCTGTTTGTAGGTCAGAGGTCAAGGTCAATATTAAAGGTCAAGTAAAATTGTTCCTACTTCAGTATTTATTGTGCATTTATGGATTATATTAGTGGTACACATAAACTTTCCCCATGATCAGACGATATGCTAACACATGATCTATGATTGTCGGTTATAGGTCAAGGTCACTGTTTAATGTATGGTAAAAATGTGTATCTGCCCCATAACTTTTAATTGAGTGGAAGGATTATTTTACTACACAGAAACGTTCCCCATGATTGGACTGTGTTATAATCTAAAAGAAGATTCTTTAATAGCACAAAATGCAACAAAGCAAGAAAAAACAGCAGGTACAGTTTGGTTGAGTCCGTTATCGAAAGATAATGAAATGTGTCACACCCCTTTTGCACCTTACACTAGTGTAAGTTGAACAATACTATAACTGTGCACTGAGTTGACTTCGTGATCTAAAAGAATCAGAAGATATAACAACATACAGCTCCCATACGACACTTTAAGAGTGATGTTGCAATACTCCTAAAAGATCATCTATGAAAATGCACATGCATGCTGTATTTATCTTCTTAAGTTATATTCTTCATAAAATGCATATATTAAGGTAGTGTACCCATAATGACAATCGTTCCGATCAGTTGACGTTCTCCGGTTGGTATAGAGACCAGGACACATATGATCAGCGTATAAAACATTCTTATCGAGAAGGACTGAACATCGGAAAGAATTTCTAATATATTTATCACAGGGTATTATTTAAGTATTTCTTCGTATTTCATTTATCAATTGGAAATAAAAAATAAAAAAAAATACTAGTCAACGCATAAAGCACGCTGATCGTAATTGGAAATGACCTGATATATATTTATCATTGCACTTTATTTCATTATTCTTTTATGAGTCATGTAAACACATAAAGAAAATAAATGCAATTTTAGCCAAATAACACAACAGTCTTAACTATACATCGTAAGACAGGTGACGGATAAGATCAATTTAAGAAACACATGCTTTGATTAGTTCTGATTGCGTTTGATTGGATTATCACACCTACCGATTTAATATAACCATTAATTAGGATATTTGCAAGTAAAAAAGTTTTCACACGACATTTTTTTTGTCCGCACACTTTTATTTTACCTTTGACTTCTAAACAGCTGACTACCTCTTTGTCTTTCCATGTGCTTTCTTCAAAGAATTTAGCTTTGATACTATGGATATAAAGTGTTTTAGATTTTTTACTGTTCATGTTTTTCAATAAAATACACAAAGGATTATGTGTGCTCTGTTTGCATGGAACAGTAAGACTGCATATTCTGTAAGATAAGTGCATTTAGATATGACTGTATAACATATGACATAATTATTCATATCATTTGAAAGTGAAGAACAACAGGTAAATTTGATATTATATTCTATTTTCAAAAAATGAAGATACAACCGTATTCCTGTAAATTTTCAACGAATGATATGTCAGAGCAAGATGGATTTTTATGTTTCCGTTGTTTATTTTATTCTTCCTCTTTTCTCTCAGACGTTCATGTCGATAAAATAAGACAATTCATTTTCCAAATAACCCACGTCTCTATTTCTTAAGTTAATTAATCGGAAAAGAAAGTTGCTTCGAAATCTACATTTTTGTTATCTAAATTCGACATTTGTAACGTTTACAAGATGAACAGATTCAATATAGATTCAATATAACTCCGTTACCGTGGCCTCGGGTACATAACTCCATATTTATCAGCAAAAAACGAAACACTATACTTTATTTTACAGGCACATATTAGAGGATAACATACCCGCATTCCATCTCTAAACTACCTCCACTTGTCATGTCCGTGGAAACTGGATCCGTCCCTGACAATCACCGTGAAAATGAAGACTGTGCACGTGTATACTCTTTCCATGCAGTATATTTTTGTGAAAGTCAGGTTTTAGTTATGGGGAAATGCCACAGTTGTGTGGGTTTTTTAGGCAAAGAAGGAAACTTTTAACTAGGAGAGAGAATTTTCTTAAACTTTGCATGATCATAGAGCATCATATTAGAAACAAATTTATGATAAAAAAACTGAGGGTCCCGGAGCTACTTTTGAGTTATCTGACCTTCAATGCGAGTTTTTTGCTCTTTTAGGTCATTTTCAATGGCAGATAACTCAACATCTAGCAAACGGATCCCTTATTTCATTTCACTTTATATTTTATTATTACATATCCAGCCATTATGCAAAGTTTTAAACAATTCTGTGAAACAGATTTTTTTCTGTGTTTCAATGAGTAAACGTACTGCATTTTTCTTGAAAAAAGGGGCATAATTGGAAGAAATTTTCTATTTGTTTGCGTAAGCGACTATGGAATACAATCCGTCTAATATAATACCTGCAAAATTTTTAAGTTGAAGGAAATAAAATAACAAACACTAATCTGAAATCAAATCAAGTCTAACTAACCATTACCTTGAGTTATCTGCCCTTGCAAATTACTTTAAAGACCAAAAAAAAAAAAAAAAAACCGCGCATTCAGGGGCAGATAACTCAAAAAGTTGCACCGGGACCCCCAATATTTTTTTTCATAAATTTGTTTCTAATATAATGCTCTAT
>NW_026462886.1:0-73707 GCF_021730395.1 Mercenaria mercenaria | reverse complement strand
AACAGGAATGTTTTTTATTTTGTTTCAGTTAAATGTAATTTAAAACGAAGGCTTGAATATGATATTTGATATAACACCAGCTTGCAAAAGTCAAAGGAATTTTACCTCTATTAATATCATTATTAGGGATAAGGCTATCACAAGGTATTGCATATCTACAATCATTGAGTTGCTGTGACTGTCAAAGGAATAACATGTCATTTTGGTAACAACAGCTTCAGCAGCGGTTTTATTCAAGCAAGTCGTTGTTTCATTGCATATTGTTGTGTTTTTGCACGCTTTTCCGTTTTGACATGAGGTGTCTTTCTGGCATAATATGACATTTTGGCAAACAGTAGTGTTCCTGTAAGTAATTGAATTACTTGTACTTTTAAAATAGCAGTACACATCTAACATTTTTATATACCTCTTCATCTTTTTTAAAAGTACTTTTGATATTTTGATTAGCAAATATTGCATAACAATACGCTATAATATTACATCCATTTTTCAACATAATTGAATCATTTTATTAATTTAATGACCTTATCTTAAATAAATGTTTTGTGCACAGTTTTAATAAACTTAGCGAAAGTCATTCAGGGGAAACAGTATAATAAATGCTTTTTAAACGGAAATAGGATGTCTGATTTTTTGACTTAAAAGAATAAAATTAAATTTTATCCTCAGATGAGACGGAACCATGACTTAAGTTTTTTTTTTTTCTATTATGATTTGATTTCCCTTTTTGTAAAGCTACTGGTTTGTGAATTCATTTTCTGATTATTCTTTTTTAACAATGGTAATTAGATTTTTAAAATTTGCTGAGGGTAGGTCTTAAGTGTACGCAGTCTGTGAGAATGTCTTTAAAAGTCATTCGATTTATAGATAAAGTGACTGTGAAAGAAGAGATACTGTTTACTTAACACATTTCTTCAATCTTCTATTATTTGTAAATATGTAAGTTTTCCACAAAAGGTTTACTTAACACATTTCTCCAACCGATGGATTAACGCGCAACGTTTTGAAATATATATCTGTGTGTTTATGTATGTGTGTGTGTGTGTTTGCGTGCTTGCGTGCATGTATGCTTGCCTACGTGCGTGCGAGCTGAGATAGAGAGAGTGGCAGAGAGAGCGGGGAGTGAGTATATGGTCTAGCAACTTAACTTTAACTATATCTTTCATTAATATAACGAATGATGTCTACTTACCGAGAATGTATGTACGGCGGAACAGTGGTACTCACACACGCAGTGAGAACAGCCAGATAGATCAAATACAAGGCAAAATTCATAATATGGAATTTTATACCAATATGATTCCATTTACGCCTTACTAGCGCTTTCACAAGGGAATGATCCAAAAGTTGTTGGTAAATTCCATCATTTGCTGTATCTGTCCTTTTGCCTTTTATCTGAAGAAGTGAAATAGAGGGTAAGCTAGATTTTTGACTACCTAGTGAATTGTGTCCTTAATTCATCAATGAGCAAAGCTGAACTTACTGACATTTTAACGGATCGATTTAAGATGATATCTTCTGCGAGCTTAGTGACGCCATTTAAATTACAGTGTCTTTCCTGTTACAAATTGTATGTGTTGCTGTTAAATGTATCTAGTTGTTTTCTTTTAAATTTCTGTACTACGAATTCGGCACTGTCACTAAAAATACAAACTTCAAGTAAGCACTACTTATTTTAGATATATTTGGAGTTCAAAGTTCATAATCTGAATAAACAAAGGACCATTTTCGGAAAAGAGTAACATGTGAGTCTAAGAAATGATCATAAATAAATATTTGAGAAAAAAACTGGAATCAACGCAACTAAACATCAAATATAGGCTTTTGCGACAAGAAACTTTTCTTCTCCTCATTCTATGCACTTTCTATCTCTAGGCACAAAAAGCATGCCTAGTTATCGAAGATTGATTTAGGCAAAGCCTTAACTGGTCAGTGATCAGTGTTTCAAAAGAAAAGTTTGTAAAGAACAAATTAAGGAATAACTTGAAGAAATTATGACATTTTCAGTACTGAAAATTATCAACAATAAACAATTTGTTTTAAAAAGTCAAAAATCACAGAATTTCACAAGGTGAAATCTGATAAAGAGAACAATCTTTGCTACTTATGTTATGCTTCAAAGTATGAAACAAATGTCTCTCTATAATATCAAATAAGGTATTGCTTCAATCGGGAATCGATCCAACTTCAATTAATTCCATAACATTTGAAAAGAACTGTCTAATACCAGCATGGAAGGACTCATTTTTTTAAATCGATAGTAAATATCTCATTTGGTATATCGCATGTTACTGTAGAGGGATCGATTCCGATTTTCGTCGCTATGCTAAGGATTGATTCCCAATCAATTTAAGAGTAGATTTTGGAATAAAAACAACACTGACCATATTGTTTTGTTTTACAGGTAATTTCCCTTGGATAGGTGCACCCTCAGGAAATGTGCTCACTAGGTGCTTTCATTTATAAGTGCTCACTAGGTGCTTTTATTTACATGTGCACACTACGTGAACATAACATATATACATATTTGTGCAGATGTGCAAGACTTTGTGGTTTGGACAGGTTATGTGGACGCTTATTAGGCACAAGGAAAAAGAGCAGTCTTTCAAAATATCCGAAGTCAGACGCTTTGTGAACGTGCCGAAATTAATATTTCTTTAATTTGATAGTATATATCTCATTTGGTATAACGCTTGTATGATCGATTCCCTGTTAATACTTCATGAAGAGGTTCTAATGCTTCTTGAAAATCTTTGAAACCATTGATTTCACTTACAGGAAAAAAGAAACTAGCATCTAAATTTCTTTTAAAGATATAAATAATCAAATGATATATAACATGGTAACGTTCTTGGATTTATGCATATGTAACACATTGTTAGATACAAAGCACAATATATCGTAAATGATGTTCAGTATGGTGGCCATTCAGCTTTTGCGTTGATAACGGTGCAGATACAGAAGAGCTGTTATCAAAGAACAGTACTAGTGACGCGCCTGTTAGAAGTGCATAATTAAATAATCGCTTCACTAGATTTTTAACCCCTCAGGAATTTTGGGAAATTACTTACATTCAATTAATGATTTTAACGAGCCAAAATAAAATTGTTACCTAGTCAAGCAATGACTTAGACATTTAAAACAACATCAATAAATTAGTAAAGCAGTACATATTTAGAAATAAATAACAAATTTCAAACACTTGTATTTTCAACATGGTGGCAGATTCAATAACCTGTTTTCAAATCATCTGAAAAATGCGTGTACCAGTTGTTTTAATGATATAAGAGTTTTTTATGTTTTTTTTATGAACTTTTTAAGTTAAGGCAGATTTTGATAAATATCACTTTTAAAGTTAACGCCGATTTTGATAAATATCACTTTTAAAGTTAACGAAATGTCTGTCTTTTTCTCAAAGCCAGATAAAATATGGAATAACAGGAAAATTAAGAATTAGGCCTGAAAACTATTATCTTTATAGGCACTTTAATAAGGCTAAGTATCCAAACACTTTAGAATAGAAGTATAGTTTCTCAATTAACACAAAAGTAAAATGATATTTTTATTTGCAAGACTTTATTCGAATAGTTTAAGAATGCTAAGATACTACTCAATTGGGGTTACAAAGTTATTTTTCAGCCACATTATTCATACTTCTTTTTATGCCCCCGAAGGGAGGCATATAGTTTTTGAACCGTCTGTCAGTCTGTCGGTCTGTCAGTCTGTCTGTCCGCAATTTTCGTGTCCGGTCCATATCTTTGTCATCGATGGATGGATTTTCAAATAACTTGGCATGAATGTGTACCACAGTAAGACGACGTGTCGCGCGCAAGACCCAGGTCCGTAGCTCAAAGGTCAAGGTCACACTTAGACGTTAAAGGTCATTTTTCATGATACAGCATTCGTGTCCGGACCATATCTTTGTCATCGATGGATGGATTTTAAAATAACTTGGCATGAATGTGTACCACAGTAAGGCGACGTGTCGCGCGCAAGACCCAGGTCCGTAGCTCAAAGGTCAAGGTCACACTTAGACGTTACAGGTCATTTTTCATGAAAGTGCATTCGTGTCCGGTCCATATCTTTGTCATCCATGGATGGATTTTCAAATAACTCGGCTTGAATGTGTACCACAGTAAGACGACGTGTCGCGCGCAAGACCCAGGTCTGTAGCTCAAAGGTCAAGGTCACACTTAGACGTTAAAGGCCATATTTCATGATAGTGCATTGATGGGCGTGTCCGGTCCATATCTTTGTCATTCATGCATGGATTTTAAAATTATTGGGCATGAATGTGTACCACAGTAAGACGACGTGTCGCGCGCAAGACCCAGGTCCGTAGGTCAAAGGTCCTAAACTCTAACATCGGTCATAACTATTCATTCAAAGTGCCATCGGGGGCATGTGTCATCCTATGGAGACAGCTCTTGTTGATAATGTTACATAAATTATATATGACTTTGAAGACGAGACAGTAAGTCATTTCTTCCGAGAAAGATATTGCTTTACATAAAACAGAAATAATTTACTATGGATATATGTGAAGCATGCAAAAAGTAATAGGGAAAAGAAAAACACCATTTTTGCACATCCTCTTGAAATAACTGAAATAAAATATTTATTTTTCATGCATTTTCAAATTTGATAGCTGTAACAGGTACCTTATATAAAAAGCACCTGCAAGAGCAAGAGCTGTATGCTTCTCTTCTCTTCGAGATACAAGTTTACAAAAGGCAATAAATTAATAACTGAAATGTTCCTTTAGAGGAAGAAATAATTTTTAAAGTCAAAAACGATGTGAAAACTGCAAAGCGCAGAGTAGGACAGGCACTGCTACAATTTATCTCAGTACCACATGAAATGTTATTCAAATAACTGTCTTTTGCAGCTGTCTTATGACGTACAGAATTAGTTACATATATTAACATGTCCATTCAAAGCTTGAAAAAAATAATTTATCAAAATTCTGCGATGAATAGTAGTTACAGAGACATCCTCGAAACATTGATAGACTGATTTTTTTCAATATAAAAATTCAGGCAATACCATAAGCTTGAGAGGGTGATTGTTTTTCATCTTCTCCATACTATGTGTGTATTCTTCACATGTCCCGATATCTATAAATATACAAGTAAACAAATCATATAATCGCATATTAAACGACGTAAACGCAATGCAAACATGCAAGTAAAAATGCGAAATATAATTTCAGGCAAGTATTTAAAGATATCCACTGAACTATTTTTTCTAGATATTTACTTTATATGTAAAACAATCATTATAAAATGAATTTTACTTGTCTTCACTTTAAATATCTATGTTTTAGAGCCGATTCACATCTAATTGTCATGCATATCAGTCATTTGTTAATAAGCTTTCTTTCCTATTGTAAGTACACACATTTAAACTGCACTCAGTTTCAGTGTGTATGTATAACCTTACACACACTCGTAATCTTATTAGATGCTCTGAAGAAATTTAATTGTCATATTTGTTGATAGCCTAGTTGCCCACGGGCAACATTTCAACATTTTTGACCCCTAACTGTGGCCTTGATCTTTGAGATAGAGTCCCATTGAGTTAAACATTAATGCCAAATATAAACAAAAATTCTCAATGCATGTCAAAGTTGTGGGCCGAACAAGATCTGACATTAGCTTTGAACACAAACTGCGACCTTGACCTTGACCTTTGAGATAGGAACCTTGGTTATGCGAGTGACACTCCGTCACACTAAGGTTAAAATTCATGCTAAATATAAACAAGATGCCTCAATGCATATGAAAGGTTTTATGCCGCGCATGATTTGACATGACCATTGACCTTGACCTATGATATAACACTCCGACTTACAGAGGTTATTATTCCTGCTAAATATAATCAAGATTGCACCATGTACTTCAAAGTTATGATCCAGACAAAGAAATCCTAACGACCGCATGCACGGACGCACACACTGACGCACGCACGGACATACACCTTTCGACAAATATGTCTTCGCTTCCGCAAGCAGGCTCGGCAAAAAAATAAGTATTATATATTTAAGAGTCGTGCTAAATATAAACAAGATTCCTCAATGCGTATCAAAGGTTTTGGCCGCCCATGATTTGACATGACCATTGACCTTCGACTATAACTATAATATAGACACTCCGACTTAAAAAAACACGCTTTTTATGTACCCTGTACAATGCCGAAAAAAAGATACTTTCGCCACATATAGGCATACGGATATGTATTTACACTTTTGCATATTTCAGTAAATTGTATGATTTTCAGTGTCTGCGTATCACTTTTTTGAGAAAAAGTACAACATATATTGTAAATATTTCGGCAGACTGTCGTATCCTACTTAAATATGCAAACAAAATCAAATGCATACATGTACACCCCCCCCCCCCCCACCTCTCCCCCGTGCCCCTCACCACACACGCAACCAAAACTTTTTTTTAACTTTTTACTTCCTTTTTGTCCTGATTTAGAGCTTCGGGCGCATATTACCCCACATTGTGAAGCTCTATATTTATCTTCAAAGGATCTTCTCATTTATTAAATTGGTTTTGATATTTGAGGAGGGTGCCTTGTTTCGGCTGTAATATTGAATCAGATATGTTATTGCAGATAAAAGGTAAGGGTAGATTTCCCGGAAGCACAGGTGTGTTTTGGTTCTTACGGGACATTGAGTCAGCTAGTCCATTGAATTTTCCCTAAATTCGGTTTGCGAGGGTGCTTATGGGATCTAGGATTGATGTACAATTAATTACCTCGTGCAGCCATATTGTGACAAAATCTGCAATCATTTTGCCGTCTCTTCTTAATCTTAATATAAACGTGAAATGATGTTATAGAAAGACATTGGAGTATTTCTGGGTATAACCATATTGTATTTTACGCACTCCCGAATTTACAAACCTACCTTTCAGCCGTTTGTGTTCCCATCTAAGCAGGTAATCATCACGGTCTGGTGGCCAGTATTTCAGAAAAAAAGTGTCGTCCAAGAGTTCATAATGGAAAGTTATCTTATTCCATTTGCTTGTTATACATTTATCCATAACCTCCTTTGCAATCTCTAATGCAATGAAAGTACAAGTAAGAACATATGCATGTTTTGTTATATGTTATTATAATATACACAAAATATGTACAAAAAGCAAATGTTGCATAATGTATTACTATACTCCTCAGGAAAAACTATAGACAAAATATGATTAACATATTCTTTCAGCATTAATAAAAATGTAATACAAGTATTTTTGCTATCGTGATTGACAACAGGTGTGTGTTCTATAGTTACATGTATCCATCGAAAATCTATCTGTCCTGGTGTTCTACAGTTACATGTATCTATCGAAACTCTGTTCTGGTGTATTAAAATGTTTAGATAGCATAGGTAGATAGTCTTACCTTGGATACTTCTGTTAGATACGTTTAGCAAGCTTTGGTAAATAATCTGTACTGGGATACTTCTATAATAAATGTTTATATAGCATTGGCAGATAATCTGCCCTGGTGTACCTTGGAAATGTTCATTTAGCTTTGGCAGATAACATATCCTTGAATATCTCTATTAGAAATGTTTATTTTACATTGGCAGATAATAATCCCGGAGTACCTCTGTTAGAAATGTATTATTTACAATGTAAGACAAAGGTAAATTAGTAAATACCTGGCATCTTTTCAATAAGTCGTCGAAAGGGTGAACTGAAATTCCCTTTAGTATTGTTCCGAAGCAGTCTGAGCAAGCAGTAGAGATCGGTTTCCCGAACTATATACTCAACTATTTTCCTAAAGTAGTTTTAGTTAAATTGTTAATTGTTGATGTCTTTATTTAAATCAAAACTATGTAATATTTGCAGACCAAGTAAGCGCTACTGGGACGATCATAATTCATTTCTGATGCTCGAAATACGTTCGCAAAACAAACAATTTTCTACTTATCGGGTCTGCAGCTGCAAATGTTTTTAAGTCTACAGGCTTGAATTATCTTTCTTATAAATAAAAATAAAGATTGTGCGTGTAAACGGTAAGGCATTTACTTTGTTGCATTATGCTACCTTAATTATGTATATACATGTATGTAGAATGTATACCACCGCTGTTTAATTACAAATAAACACAGTTTTGTTACTTAAAACACGTTTACCTTTTCTCGTACGTCAAATCCTCTAATGCAAGGTCTAAAACATTTAAGCCGTTTTTATTAACTGATGTAGCCTTGTATATCCAGTTTTCACTCTTCGTTTGGGTATCATGCTTGCCACTCGTTGAGGTTAAGTAAACATCCCCATCGCCACATTGTTTTTCCAGTGTCTATATGTAAAGAATATAATTATAAAGAACAATCATTGAATAAGTTACATAACGAGTCACGCTGGTTATAGCAGAGAGGTTTATATGAGGCAAAATTCAAACTTTCGGACAATAAAATTATGTTTGCAGTGATGGGTCATATCTTATTATCGTTTTTCTCTATAAAGGATATATTTTCACAAACATATTCATCTTCCGTATGTATGTCGGCTACACATCTGGGCATGAATCTGATAACAATCCCGACAATATGCAGATAATTCGACATATGACTTTTGCTTCAAACGTTATTACTCCAAAATAAATAGTAATTGTCACGATTAAAGTTCAATTTACATCAATGCGGCAGGCATCTTTATTTAAGAAACTTTTAGCTGGAGTGAAATACTACAGGTAAAGATATCTAAAGATATTAAAATGCGCTTCCAAAACGTACATATGAATATGGAATAATCTGCTTTATAACAGGTATTATACCTTGAACACAATACAGAACTAGATTCTTTAAAACCTACATTAAAACACCATCTAAGTAATAATTCTGGAATGAAATTGGAAAACACTGGAAAACATTTTTGACCAGTCGTCCTTGTTTATCGCAGTTGTAACGTAATAAATATAAAAATTTGAGACAGTATTGTATTTTTCAGACCAGTTCTGTTCTAACTACATGTACATTAAAGACATTATCTAAAGAAATTATTTTGGAATACAGCTGGAAAACACTTCAAAATTGTAGACGAATTGTCCTTGTTTATTGCATTTGTAACGCGATGAATATAAAAATGCTGGACATTATTGTGTTTTTTTTTTCAGATCAGTTCTAGTCTTTTTAAGTTAACACATATTTTTGTTTAATATAATTGTTCCTAGTTGTCAGAAAAAGTGGTAGACAGTACCGTCTCCACAGCGGCCCTCTCTTAAACAAAAACCTCTCTATAACAACATCATCAAAATTTACCAAAGCTGAAATATACTATCAACATTACCTCTCCAGAATAACCTCTACATAAAAGTTGATGGTTGACATAATACATTATCGACAAATCAAACTGTGTCATTATGGTCGAGATTTATCACCTGCTATTGTGACTACAGTTTAACTATTTGATATTGGATCACATTCAATGGTGTGGCTTCCCCAGTTTTTAAGAAATGGCGGAGAACAATTAGAAAAGGTCCAAGGTGCTGAAGAATTACAACATTTTCAGTGTTTAATCTGAATTACTATTAAAAGATAGCTGGAACACACGGACCGTTGAGGAGTGTGACTGGATGGCTATGTGACATGTTTATTCTCTAAACTCTAAAATAAAAGTGGAAGTGTAAGAAAAGTTTCCACGGACGCCGCTATGTTCTGTATAACTGCTTCTCCCCTGCAGCAATAAAGAGCAGAGCGGTACATCATTATAACACTTTCTCTTCTATACCATACATTAATAGGTGTTCAAAGTAGCAAATAGCGGATTATCTGATTAGGTCAGTATCTCGTTGTAAATAATGCTTATAACATATTGCATAATTATAAAATTCCTCAAAGTAATTCAAGCAAACACCTTTATATTCTTATCTCTACAAAAACTAATGAAAACAACACCTTATAGGTGAAGGGAGCCTTACCTTCCGTGGTGGAAGTAGACGTTTAAATATATCAAAGGCTTGTGACGACCCACTTTGAACTGCGTAATGTAATGCAGTATTTCCGGAGATGTCTCTGTCAAGTAAGTGTATATAATTATTTCGGAAATAAATGACTATCCTCATAATATATGTTATTTTTTATGTAAATGAGGTATGTATTTTTGTTGCAAACAATGTGATCAAATATAGATATATTTTGCCAACAAAAGGTGTCAACTAAATTATCACAGAGATTTCTATTATATTTGGTCATTAGGTATCATGCAGTTCATTCAGTTCTATTTTATGATTCTGGCTGTTTTATCTTTTAAACTATTGCTACGGGTGAGAGAAATATTGCAAAATTCATTAACTCAGTCAAGTCGGGTGTGCTATTTTTTGCTGTCTGAATAATATGCTTTAAAAGAATTTTGAAACAGATCGAAGAAAGCTTAAAAAGCCAACTTTCTCACTGTTTGATTTCAGCACCAGCTTCGAGCAACACATAGACGACATTCGCTTCTTTGTTCAAGACAGCCAAATGCAATGCCGTTTTCCCATCTTCATTGCTGCTGAAATAAATATAAAGTCTGGACATTTTTTATCTAGGGGCGACAATCAAAATAATTATATTGTTTGTCTTTCGCGTTACGTTTCAATGTTGTTATTTATATTTATAGCATCAAGGGTAATTTACATTTTTTTCTCTACCTTCTTGACCATGACCAAAAGTTTACATCGGCAATTTGCAAAATCAGAAAATTAACTTATATTTTTTCAATGTTTAATGTGAAATACTGTGTCGATTAATAAACATCGTTTTAAGAGTAGCAGTTACTTACCAGAAATTCACATTTGCATCAGATGACTTGACCAGCCTTTTCAATTCGTCTATATTTACTGGACTCCGCTGCACACAATCTAAAACGCAGCTGAAATAATGGAGAGGGAATCATTAATGCAAAACATGCAAAACATGAAGGAAACGTATATGAAACGTCTTCGCCGACATATTTATGTTCAATTAAAAACACTTCGTCAGGAAGTTTTTCTTAGGCCGTTTCAACCTTTTTATTTTACAGAAACATTTGCATTCGTCACAACCATTTCTTAGCAAACTAACTATTAAAACACAGTGATAAAGTTTGATATAATTGCCCATGCAATGAACGTAATGGGGAATTTCGTTTAGAAAATAGCTATGATATGTGCTGTAAATAATGCCAATTTAAATATATTTCTCAGGATGAATGCACAATTTAATTTCTCAGATTTTTATGTATTTTAAATATTTTGTACGTATCTAATGAATGACTGAATAGAATTAGGCTCCTAAATACCAAGTATAGTAAGGATACATATCAACTCTTTGTGCTATTCTTGGGATTAATGTTATTTTAAAATGATAACAATGACTGTTGATTGGATGGCAGAAATGATCAATAGATGTCTGTAGAGTTGGCTTAGGACTTCCATTATCACTTTATATTTCGGTCGTCTCTAAACAATGACAGTAGTACTGCTGTCACTTTCTCTTCCATAATTAGTGAAGAAAACAAACGGACCAATTACATTTGTATAATTCTGATAGTTTCACAAAAAATAAAACAGAATGATAGAAAACGTGTAGCGGAAGCTGGTCACGAGATCGGCAGTTGAGTAGTTTATTTTTAATTAAACCATATTATGCAAAGGTGGTTTAGTCATTTGTTTCAGATTAAGAGCTCATAGTGGCGTACACTAACACCACAAAATATGCCATCCTTAAATTGACACTCTAGTAGAAAGTGATAGCAGACGGATTTCTTCCATTACTCGTCAACACAAGTTTGTAACCGTAATCATGGGTTTTAAATTGGCGGGTATAATGCCGACCTCACACTCAATGACCAGATGCACAGTTGAATAACAAACACATGCATCAGGTTATTTCAGTGTCTCAAGATTTGCTTTATACGTGTACGAGGGCTCCTGAGGCATCAGTACATTTTTTGATACTTTCTATGACTTGAATTTAAAATGAATACTAAGTATTTAAATGTTTGCATATGGGTTATGATAAAGATTTGTAAAAGGAAGACACATACTTAGTACCTGCAGCATGACTTTCGTCTGTTCTAGAAGGTTGGATCTGAAATAAAATACAACATTAGTTTAAATGAATAAGATGTTTCATTAATGGTGCTGGAAAATGTTTCATTTCGACAAAATGCTAAATGATTTACAGAGCGTTTGATTTATGTAAGTTTTCATAGTTCTTTTGTCTTTGCAGTTAGATATTACATTTTTGTATATCGACGTTGACAATGTTCAAACGTGCACACGTGTGTTAAAAAAACTGTTAATTTTAAATTATGTTAATGAGAAAAGAATGAAGTTGATGACTATTGCGTTGTTTTCCTAACCGTTGGTAGTTCAATATTCTCTTCATTTCCATGTTCCAACATTGGTTCTCTCGCATCAGCCATCTGGATTGGTAAGGCTCCAGTTTCTGAAACATACAAAATAATTTCTTGAGTTGCTTCATTAACAAAGGGAAATCAGCAAATCTTAAGTTAAAAAGTAAATTTTATACAAAATTTTAATGTTACTGAAAGTAATAAATAAAATGATAGGATAGGTCATTCGGAAGCACAGAGCACCCCAAACACAGCCAAAAAAACACGCATCACAAAGTAAGCCCGCTACAAACGGAAACTGTAGTGGAAAAATTTAGAAGACTAAATTGTTGCTTCAAAAATCAGACAAAATATGCAAGATACAAAAATAGGTAAGGGCACTGGCACCAGACCAGAAAGAAAATGCCTCTGTACATGTTATACCCTACCCCTAGGTCATGAACGGGAAAGTATACTAACCCATTTCAATCGCGTATTTCATACCTAAAACACGCAGTTCAGTAAATGTGTACTATTGATATTAAACAAGCGATGATTTATCTTCATTCGTGCACCTGTCACATTGTCTCAATATTCCATATTGCAGAGATGCTCAACATATTTTATGCTTTAGTCAACGTTACAGAAAAAACTTGCGTGAACTCCCCTAATGAACATCCGGTCTAGAGGTCACGGCAGTGTGCACTTGTTAAGCGAAATATAAACAAACAAAAACAGAATGCAATATATTCACAGTTTTACGATAAGACTCGAAATGATGAATGAAATTCATCTTGTATATGATTTGAATTTGAAATCATACATTGGTATATATCTATTCTGTTTATTTAATTCATTTTGCACATTTATGCTGCATATAAATATTAAGCGTACACGTGTAGTAAAATGACGACGGACATACATTTTCACATCAGCCAATCAGAATGTGTCTGTAATCTTGACCGGAACTTTACCAGGGAAGTTCAAGCAAGTTTTTGTGTACCGTTAAAAAAACTATAAACTACACGTTGTTTTTCTAAGATAAGAAATATCGAAGAAATGTGACAGGTACACAACGGAAGATAAATTACCACTTGTTTAATATCAATAGTACACATTTATTGAACTGCGCGTTTTAGGTATGAAATACGCGATTGAAATGGGTTAGTATAATTTCCCGTTCATGACCATGGTTCTTATATGATACCTAGGGGTAGGATATAACATGTACAGAGGCATTTTCTTTCTGGTCTGGTGCCAGTGGGTAAGAGGTTGAAAATGGGTTGAGATGTTGGGTGAAGTAAAAAAGGACAAGAAGAATTTCAACAAAGTCAGCCATCCTCCAGAACGCAGTCTCCTTTCACTACAAGCACTAACTGACGTTCACGAAATAAACACATACAGACACTCTCGGACACATGCAGGCATAATGTTTTAGAACTGTTTTAATGTTTCTGTTACATTTCCTTAAAAGTTCGGACGATCTTTAGTAAAATTTAGTAAAAGCCTTCCAAAGTGTATGATATCAGCAATCCTATTGTTATAAGTTTTGGGTAATATAAAGTTTTCTAGCTTTGTTATATTGTTATTCTTTTCGACAAATGTGTTTCACCATTTCTGAGAAAATGTAGTTGTCCATATTTAAAATACCAAGGTACGTCAAGGTTCCAAATGTCAAACTGCCTCTCAATGGACAAACTGAGTATGGAATATCGTCAATTACAGTGTAGGGGTAAACCAGCAATGCGTGGGACACAGTTAGTCCCCATAGGGATACCAACTACTTGTCTATAAGTTTTCATGCAGAATTTACTAACTAACACAAAGAACCAAGCTTCCAAGTAAAAACCAAATGTTTTCTCTTTACCTGTTTTATTTTGAAACAAAAGCTTTAAACATAATAACGTTAAACTGGCATTTAATAAATTGGTCACTATTGCTTACCTTTAATCCTCACAGTTGCTTTACTAATGTTTCAGTTAACTTTTATTAAAGTTTTCGTCATGAAAAGGAAGCCCTCACTTAGGGTAATGTTCTCACTGCAATATTCCACAAAAAGGAGTGAATACTTGTTAGAAAACAAACTTGCTAAAATTTGAGTACAAAGCAATATGTTAAAGCTAGTTTGTTCAAATTAGTTTAGTAGAAAGATTTAAATTATCAGAAAAGAATCGTTTCAAGAACAAAACCCATCATCTGACTATTAGTGATATCGCAAGAGTAATTGATTAAAACTCCTACAAAAAGTACAACTAAATATTAATTACATTAGAAAGGCAGCAACGAAAAGTAGATGTGTGTCCTCAGGTCATTTTTATCCCTATTTCCTGTCACTGTACATGATTTTATGACTCTTGGTAAAATACATTCTAAGATTTATGCAACAAAAGCATTTAAACACTTTATGTGTTGTTTTTTTTTTCACTAAGTCAAGGACCATAACTCGCACTGGCTGCGTGAAGTCTAAAACAGAGAGCCAAGTACGCAGCTTCACATGATATATAACAATCCTCAAATGCAAATTCCAAACACAACCCCAAGTGAAAAGTTCACATGCTATATAACAATTATCAGATGTTTGATGACTCTATGTTAAAGTCTTTTTAAAGTACATGCAACACAATAATTATGCTCAAATGTGCATATTTTAACTACGAGGGCCGTTTAATGTGTAATGTTTTTTTCCGTATGTAGTTCCGTAACCGCTTGTTATTTTTAGATGCAATTTTCAGCACATTATAGAGCAATTTATTGGCAACACAATGTTATATAAGTTATAAAAATTGGTAGATTCAAAGTAAACATATAATCATTTGAGTGAGGTTTACTCGGGTATATTGGACAATTTTATGTCTAAAATATTGTGAGTGTAATATGCAATTTTACCTGATTCTACTATTCAACAACTAGAACTATAGTTCAATTTTCAGTTTAAACAGAGAAAACAAATCATGATCTTCACAAAAACATATGAAAAATAAAATAAAAAAGTTTGTAACAGTTTTAAATTGAGTGTGTATATTTCTACTCGAAAAATGATGAGTACAATAAGCTTCTGCAATTTTGTCTGGCGCGATAATCATCGTTTCAAAAATTCTTGTATTTTAAATTAATACTAGTATCTTAATTCTTGATAGTTTTTACAACTTTGATTAATCGCTCTAAACACCAATTCCAGATTGAATCAAGCTCGAGTTTAGATTTTTTAGTTTTGTTGTAAAATTAAAAATGCAATAAATAGTTCATAACAAACGCAAACGCATCCCAAATTGCTGTACCTCGTCGAAAAAATGATAGAACTTTGTGAATTTACAAGTTGTTTATTTTTTCTGAGACTCTGGATGCCAAAGACAAACCTAAATTATAATTATGGTCCAGTATACCCGAGTACACCTCACTTAAATGATTATATTTTTACCTTGAACCTGCCGATTTTTTATAATTTATATAGCATTGTGTTTCCAATAAATTGCTCTATATTGTGCCGAAACTCGCATCTGAAAATAACCAGCGGTTACGGAACTACATACGGAGAAACATTACATATTGAACGCACCTCGTAAGTCACAAGCAATAACTCTGGTTTGGCAAAGAGATATCTCAAACAAAAGCCCAGGTGTACAACATCATACCTGAACAATATTCTTGTAAAGTTTCATAACAATACACATACACCACAAACTTTTAAAAAAGATAATAGGTAAGGTTAAATTTCTCGGAAGCACAGAGCACCAAAAACACAGTCTCAGAGCCACACATTTGCAAAGCAGGCCCACAACAAAAAAAAACTGTAATGGAAAAATATAACAGACGGGTTGCTTCGAACATCTACCTAGTGCATATTGATTTATGTCAAATATAGACAGAGGGGAGGAAGTGGTAAACTGGTGGGGGAGAAATTTGAAGGGGAAAGAAGAACAAGGATGAATATACGAAGGGATTGCTTCTTTCCTTAATAGCAGTCACACTACAGCGTATACCACAAAAGCGCAGACACTCATGTACTAAAATCAAACATACAACCACACCCATAACATAGAAAACAGTACGGCACCGTTTTAGACTCTCAATCACACAAACGCTTCCATATAAGCAGGAAAAACATTTGTGTACCGTCTTAGGATTCCGTCAGCCTGAATAAAGGGGAGCCACGAAAACTAACTCAAAGTAAAGGGGGAGGGATGCAAAAAGTAGCGCAAATGCATGGGGAAAGGAGGGGGGCAGTAGAATGAGTAAGGAGATGGAGAAAAACGCATACAACAAACAAAAAAGCATACGCAGCAGAAGGTACAAGACAGACCAATTGAAAATAGGGGCTTCGCCTTGGAACGGTCAGAAACCTATATAGGAAACTATCTTAATCCATATGGTTTACTAAGTCAAATGCCATAAATATTACCTGACTGTGTAAACAGTGAACAACCTCACATATAAAATAAGAATCATGTAAGATTTAAGGGCTCTAGATCTCAGAAATATTTAGATAAAAGTAAGTGATCCAAAAGTCGGAATAATCCAGAGTTCATAATGGTTGATTGGCTACAACAGTTTACATCAAGTGACGTCGTCTCATGAAATATGAGCTGCCTATGGAAATATTTCGTTTTGACGCACTACTATGGAAACACGTATTATTCCAACAATGACAGCTTGTTGTGACGCCTTTCTATAGAAACGTTTTCTAATCCAACAATCGTATTTCGTTGTGACGCACTTCTAAAAAGCGTTTGTTGTTTCAACAACGGGTTTTCGTTGTGATGAACTATAAAAGAACGCTTGCTGTTACAACAACAGGCGTTTGTTTTGACGTTTGACGTACTACGTTTGCTATTTCAACAATCGCCGATCATTGTGACCAACTACTATAGATATGTAAATTATTCCAATAACCTCCGTTCGATGTGACGCACTACTATAGAATCGCCTCATATTCCAACAATCGCTGATCTTTGTGACCAACACTACAGATACGTACATTATTCCAATAACCGTCGTTCGTTGTGACGTGTGTCACATTATATACACCTATAGCAACGCTTCAAATTCCAGCATATGCCAACAACCGCCGTCCGTTTGTGATTTTGTCGTTTCAGATATTAAATGTATGTATAAGTTCAACACTCTTTATTAGTAGAGATTTTACCCAGTATGAATGAAAGAGAAAACAAAACTGTAAATGTAAATACATCGCAGTTTGGTTAAGAAAAACGTGTTTATGCTGAAAGAACACGCTAAGATATCCACTCACTTACTATGTAATTCACACTCAAAAGCGCCATACGTTTCTTATGAATAAAATATAATTATGTGACATCTTAATTTGAGTTATTTCCATAAGATATAAACCATATTTCACAATCCACCATAAATCAAACAGTCTTGACTATAAGCTTCAAAATCTTTGTTTTAACTATTTCAGGTGAAAAGCAGAAATTTGTTGTGTGACGTAATATTTCTTCGTTTGTGCTTACTTTTGCTTAGGCTAAAATACAATTTATATTTTTCAACAGATGCCACCAAATGGAAGATTCTAAACTTTGCTTTTCATAAGATTTGGATATTTTAGTACATAAATGCCTGCTCCCCTTCTTTTGAATGTTATAGACATTCCAAAGTTGGAGGTTCGATCTGCAAATTAACTACATTCACGGGTTTTGTGAATTATCAGGTGTCTTAGCTTTAACTACATATATATCTTTGACTCTAGCTAGAAAAACAGATAATTATTCATGAGACTTAGCGTTTTTCTTTGAACCACAACATTCTGATAGTTTATATTTGCACTGGACAGCCGGCTATCCTAACGCACAAAGAACAAATAATTTAGCTGGAAACTGGGTACGGTGATTTTTCATTTATTTCTATTGATACAAAGACAATTTTTGCAAATCGACTTAAATGTTTTGTAAAGGAATGTACATGGCTTAAATTACAATTTCTGGCCCCAATTTCACTGAAACACTTAAGAAATTACTTAGTTAAGTCCGTTATTTTAAAATCCTGCCATTGATTAAGTTACTGTTATTTAATGTTGATTGGTTTTCTATAACAATGTATTTATAGCTGAATTATACTATGGTTAGTAGTATTTGGCTGCTGCACTTATTTCAGTCACGCATTAATGATATTTCTAATTAAGCACGATATAACAACCTTCAGAATTTGTTCAAGTATTTTTCTTATTTATCTACTTCGTTCTCTGTAATATCAGAACAGTTCCCTTTTGATCGATGTCACATACGGTTCTGATATAAATAAAAATGTCAACATTTAAGACACGTTTAGGGCAAAAAAAAATCATTTGAAAAAAACAGACTTAACATAGCACTTACTTAAGTTTTCTGGTGAAATTGGGGCTCGGTCTTAAGGATTGACTTCGTATCAATAGAAATAAACGTAAAATCAACCTACCAATTTATATCGGGATTAATTTTTCAAGTGAGGTTATTTCTCCATCGATGTCGAGATAACTGGTTCTCCAGTGTGACATGGAATATATGCGTTTTCTGCCAACATGTGAGTTAGACGGGAAAAAGACAACAATTGTTAAAGGTTTATTGTAAGCATACAGTTTATTTCAGTGCGTAATAATTTTTAATTATGAATAGTAAACTGAAAATGATAAAGGAGCGCTCGATTTGGAAATAATTTATATTTTAGCACGTATTTGTTGTCTAAAATGTTACATTCTCGTCCAACAGATTGATTAGATCTTTCGTTTTACTCATTATTAATCACAGGAGTGGTCTCTGCCTGTCTATGTATTTTTATGTCCGGCCCGTCGAATTGAAAATTCAGGCAAGATCTAAAACACTTACTGACAAAGAGTAAAGCCGACAGGAAATGCGATCAATAAAAACAATAAAAAATTACTCAGTTTATCGTTTCTTTTAGACATAAATATGTTGTAGGTTTTGAACAGAAGCATTAACGCATTACTCGTACACTTATGAATGGTTCTCAAAAAGTTTTTATGAAACGCCACAGACTGGTTGAAACATATACAAACTAAACAATCAGGGCTCATGGTATATAACTGGTGTGCGAGAATGACAGTACTTAACATATCACTCCTCAATTGTCTACATAATACCATTATAAAGCTCAACAATTCAATATATAGACCAGAACCTTGAAAAAATGTAAATCTTTAAAAACCAATACAGATATATCGTTATGTTCGCTAAATAAAATATTTCCTTTGAATTTAAAGTATGATTCTTTAGAATTTACAGCGCTTTAGACTGTTAAGTCACTACAACGTAAAAACTTTTCTACCGTATAAATATCCCCTTTGTCAAGCGGGCAGCCCTTGTACATTTATCTCTGGATATAGATTAACTTAAGATTTCGGTGGTATATATCACAACGTATGTTATCTAAATGTCTAATTCACCGGATACTCCTAACATAAATATATTATATATAAAAAAACCAAAGAAGAATGTGACAAGATAAATTCTTTTTAAGAAAAAATACAATAAATTAGATATTCTATATAATAAATTTATTGCTCTTAGAGTTTAAATATAAATACAGATCGGTTCCTAATGTTTTCTTATACCCAAATGTTGGTTTAGTTATGATCACAATGAAAATCATATATACACGTTTGCCAAATAAAATCTTCATGGGTTTTTATGAGCTACTTTATTGATTGGATCCAAATTCATCAGTTGCAAGTAAAACTAACTTGAGTTACATTTTATCTTCTGCTAGTGATTCTACAGGTACACAATATATTCCTAGAGATACATTTCCTCTTTATTTGCAAAAGTAAGATTGTAAGGCTTAAAGTTTAGCCGACATGGAGGAAGGAGAAAAATTTAGAAAACTCTACCGATATAGTATTTTTAAACGGACCTACGTTTACAATTTATTCAAACACGGATTGACTGCATTACACAAGGGACCAGTTCGCTTCGCCTAATCCGATAAATGTCTGTGACGTGATTGACAACCGGCTTTCATACCGGCTTTTATTAAACAAAGGAGTGATTTTGGTGGCGCCAGCCCAATTAATTACAATTAGCATATCTAATCTCTCAGTTATTAAAAAAAATAATGCGGCTTATTCAATATAAAACAATTCTTTTTGTTTGTGAACCTTTCCTTTATAAACCTAATTTTCCCAAAGTTTATCCGAATTCTTACTGTTTAAGAATCTTGATTAGCCTTTTGTCTATTTCGAACAGTTTTGAGAGGTCAACGAATGCCTAGCCTGTTGTCGACCGAGAATTGGGTACGCCAGACAGCTTAAAGGGACTGGACTCCACATTTTGGCTGAAACGATATTTCTTTAAAATTGAACTCTGGTCATATTTTCAACATTAACTGTCTTAAAATGCTAAATCAAAAAATGAAAAAGTTTGAGTTGGTCCTGAAATCCTGATGCATCGGCAATTAAACCTTTCCAACACTAAGAAATTAGTACTTAACAACCGTTTACATGTAGCTTTAAAATTAAGGCAGTTCCTTTGGTACCCCATGACTAACAGATTCAAAGACTTCTTAATGAATATAGCAATATTTTCCTGATATCTTAACCTTTCCTCTCTTTTGTCTTGTCAGACGATCTGGACGTCTGTCCCTTTAAACCAATTAACCCAACGTGTGTCTTTCTTAGATTTATTCTTATCTCTTAATTACTTAGAATAGAGTTAGCACGTTTTAATGAAATAGATCTAGGGTATATTTGTAACATCTTTCATGACTAGCTAAAAAGATTAACTAAAAGGCCATTCAAACTCTACATCATTCACCTGAATACTTGTAAATACTATTACTTAGGAGGTTTGATAAATAACTCTTTAGTGAACTTTTATCCGAAATCAAGGACTTTAACTCTGACGCTATTGTAGCAATCTTATCCATTACCTAACTTGGCTGTGATTTTGTGGCCATATATATTCTGCGTAAATCCATGAACACTGCGCAAACCAACATTAGTCTTAAATATGAAATATGGCAACTTTGACTGATTCAATGGAATATTTCTGGAGATATCAGCTCAACCATCACACTAGTATGTACATTCTATGAAAGTTTCATACAGATTGCTTAAGCAAATGTAAAGTCTAACACTTTTAATTACTTTGGAATTTATTATTCTAATGTTATTAGAAGCAATACCAACCTACTGAGAAAATGACCTCATATGCAATACAGACTTAAGTTTAAATGAATATTACTCAAGATGTGATGTCCATAATAAGTTAAAATTGGTTGATTACGGAAGAAAGACGGACTAAGGTACGATCAAGGATGGTCAACAGACGAGAGGTGAGATTCAAACGCCTACCAGTTTATTAAAATTCAAAAAGTTACAAACATAACGTGACGAATTAACTTTATATTTTAGCTAAATGACATAGATAGGCGCATGTCTCAATACTTTTATCAAATATTTCAAAATATCTTCTGTAAGTAAAATCGTCTTTATACAGTGTTTATCAATATAAAATTCTCTGCAACCTGTAAAATAATATGAAACAGCCTGAAGTGAACTATAATGAATTATTATGAATTTTGTTAGATACCCATATAACATTGACTTAATGTGTGTTTATGAAACGTGATTGTTTAAAGACGTTGCCGTCAGTTAAAAAAATGATAATATGATTCTGATATTATCGTAATATATCCCTTAAAATTTACTACCATAACTTCAATTGTGAATTGATTTATATGGTCTTTGGCTTACTTCTGGCTTGATCAAGGGATATTTAAACGTAAACTGATGTAAATTTTATAAAAAGACGAACATCTCATATCTCGGTAATATAATACATAATATCAAATATAAATATAAGAAATATATAAAAAAAATAACGTCAAATACCACCACCACCTGTTTATATAATTATGGAATACAAAAGAACAAAACAAGTTGAAAAATTGTTAATCGGACCAGACGCCAGTAATATGAATAAAAAGAACACAAATAGAAATGTGACATGGATTTAAACGCATTTCTTCTTACCAATTATGTGTAGATTAATGTTATAAATCCGTACTTCAGTAGGGGTTAAATGGATTTTGGCAAAACATTCTAGAACAATGTTGTAAACTGTGAAATAGAACTAATATACAATTATAAAAAACGTAGCATGAGGCATTCGTGCAAATATTGTACGTTGTATGTTTTTATTGTTATCAAAGTCCACATAAGACAACAAGGGCTAGAATTATGATCGATCGACTGTGTAAATGGGAAACAATAATAATAAAGAAAACGTGCGACAAATCCGATTAACAACTTTGTAATATTGTGAGGTCTAACATGAAAATATTCAATTAAGGTTGTTCTGCACGTTTGGTTAACTGAGTGATGTCTTATGGCCATTATATGGGTAGAAAATCGTTGCCGATATTCTATTTTAATATATCGTGTATTCAAATTTCAAACAGTCAGCGTCTCTGGTTTTCTTAACGTTAATTCTGACTAGGGATAGGCTTTGATGTATAACAATTAAAACTATTAACATGAAATAAGCAAAACTTTAAAGACTGTAATTGATTTCATGGTAAATTGTGATCACTTAAGCACATGAATCTATACATTTTATGCTGCCATATAATTAAAATATGTTAAACTTAAACTATGAAAAGTTTCATTAAAATGTACAGAGAAATGAAGGTGTATTTCCTTCGGATAAAGATATGGTTAAATAAAATTGTACATTATTGGTTAAAAAAAACAACGTGCAAAACTACCTTAATCAACGGTAATCAGTTATCTATGTTAAGCTGTACATTTAAAACATATAGTCTAAACTGAGGTGTAAACTATATTATTAACATAATTAATAATTCCTTTTTATTCATAAGTCATTATTACAACATGCTTTCTTCCAAATTTAGCGATATGTGTAAACTATTTAAAGGGAAAGAGAATGTTTTTTATGTTAATTCAATCTGCTGGGATTTCTCTAATCATTTAAAGAAGTGAAAAAAAAATCAAAATCGACTTAAAAATGAGAAAGGTATGAGCGTTTTAAATATTTAAATAAAATGGCGGCCATTTTGTTTCCATGGCAACAAAAAACAAAATGGCGGATTCATTAAATTTCTAGACATATATTTGAACTGTATTTACTTATTTCTGTAAAATAATTTCTCCTTATTTTTCCAATTATTATGAAAGACATTACCATGTTTTTACATTTTAACACTCAAGAAACATATAAAATTAATCTGCTTAAAAGGTTATTTGCTAAAAAAGGAATTTAGCAGTGTGAAAATGACGTCATAAACACACAAAACGGCTGCCTACATGATCAGCAATTTTCATTAATTTCAAACTCCCATATCTTTTTAAAAAATATTTTAGTGTAAGGCTTAAGGATTGCTTTCATCTGAAATTACCTTATTGTGAAGCTTTCCCTATCCTTTAACATGTATATGTGTATTTTATTAAATGTTGATAAGGCTTTTAAGTATTTAAACTACATATCTACCGGTCATGACAACGTAATTGAGGTGTCACATTTCTTTATTTATTACCATAAGATATTCATGTTCATATCTTAGTATTTCATTGTGCTTGGATCTCGAGATTATATCTGGACATCTCGAAGTGGGAAGGCAAACAATGCTTACCGTAAAATTTGCTTTTCTTTATGCGAGGTCATAGAAATCAAACGAAGAAATAGCGCGACAATAACGATATACCGTCTTACTGGAAATACTGATGTTCATTAGATATATTGAACACAGTTTTATGCGCACCTCAATAAGCGTTTGTTCACCGGTGGCCAGTAGTGAATTTCCGAGAAAAAACGTAATTGCAACATATTAACTGCACTTACAAAATGGTCTGTGCTACATCTCAAGTTTTTCATCCAATTGATGACTGCACGTTTAAAAATATCGACCAATCAAATCAGTAATTGTCCAACCCTTCTGCATAGCACTTTACGGAAACATAACATGGATTATTGACCAATCAGATACAAACACATTATTACTTTGCTGAATGAAAAAAGAAAATTTGCATAATTATGTAAATAAACACGTGTAAGAGCACTGCGATAAATTATACAATGTTTTCAAAAATGTTTCAGTTAGTCATCATTGATGTACTCTCTCAGTAATGGTTTTGTCAAGTTTGTATATATGTCCATTTTAATTTGTTCCCATTTTATAATAATGCCACAACCTTACCATTGACATACAAACAGTTAGTGACTTCCCCTTTCCCGGACAATGTCTCGAGTAACTTTGCATTTTAGTGTCAAATCTTCTTTGATGACGACAATTCTACCCTTTAGTTTTTTTCTTGCACTAATAACATCCATATTTTCCTTTCTGCGCACAGATTTACAAATTACTGGCTTGTATGTGTCTAAACTAAACCTGTCCAATCTATGATCGATGTCTATGGAACTTTCAACTATCGTAATGTCTACATTGTCTTCATGGATTTGATTAACTTTTTAAATCATCGCTTTCTTCTTCAGAAGCTTTTATCTTGTTTCTACCGACCTTACATGTCTTTACTGATTTCGGCTTTTAATTCTTGCAATTTACTTCTAAAAAGTCTTTAAGCACCAGATTGTGGAATCTTTTTTCTAATGTATTTTCGATATACTCTTTAGACTCTAAGGCGTTTATTTTCTTGTCCAATGACGTTAACAGAGTCACGAGATCCTGCAGACTAGGTTAATGTTCTTTTCTAGTGTACTGCTGCACCATCATATGATTAATGTTGACTTCTTTTTCGCTTTCTTCAACTATATCGTCTTTCTCCGTTTTTCGTTCATTCTCTCTTTTATTTCCGACAACGTTGTTTCCTCTCTTTTTCTTTGGAGCTGCTCTTTTTAGAAATTTCATTAACACTACCTTTTCTTGGCATACCTTTTTCTGTTCGCAGCGTATAAATACGCAAATATTTCGTAGTAAATACATAATGTAGACCTATGCACTGATAAAATTTTATAAACAAAGAAAACTATTTCACATCACTCATTGTCCGCGATTTTGTTTTGCTCAGTTTATTGTTCAGTTTATCACTCACTATTTTCTCGATATTTTTCCTTCAGTTTTGCTCAAGCGTGCCAAAAATTACACCATTATGTTTAATAAGTCCAGTTTTACACCAGAAGTTTAATATATATTATAGATCGTACAGTGCATCTAACTAAATGCCTTTGACCTTGACTTAATTGTAGATTTGATAAAAACATAATGCAATATGATAAAAAATCTCCAATTAACGCTACGCCTTGGGTCTGGTGACAGGCTATGAAAACCCTATTTCACCAATCGATCCTTGCTTTCAACATTTTGAAATTGAAAAAAAAAAGAAGTCTATAAATTTATATTTAACCTGGGATTCAAGTTTTCGATTTTAGTGGATATCACTTATGGGTTTATAAATCTAATAAGAAAGCTTATAGAAACACGTGAGAATTAGTTTTTTTTCCTTATTTTTCCATCCAATATAGAAAAGACTATTTAAAGGGTACAAGAGGTTAACTACCTTAAGTATTTATCTTTATGTTTAACCCTTGGCAGATACGTGTTCCTCTGTGGTGTATAAGAAGGCAGGAATATAATAATTGCCGCGGTGGCCCGGGTTCGATCCCCGATTGGGGCGTGATTGTCTCTTGATTTCTTTTATATAAGATGATATAAAATAATATGGAAATTTTATTCTAAAGAAAAATTATTTTAATCAAACTTTGTGTCCCTCCTATTTAGCCTTGTTGAAATGAGTCGTCAGAAATCTTACAGGTATATATAATCTGCGTAAATATGATACGGGTGAAAAACAAAATGAAAATGCTAGAGAGCAAACATGATAAAATATGACATTTTTATATATAGGGGTACATAACTCTAGAAATCTGATCTGGCTCACAATCGAACTTAAATGAGAACTCACTGATACACATATTCTATGTAAATATTATATTGGTAAAGAAATGAAGATACACAGTAAACTAAAATGAGATATAGATTGAATGTTTAGTAAGCAAAACTCCCAATCGTTCCAATTTACAATGTCTCCAAAGTAAACACCATCCTGTGCAGATATCTCTGTCCAAGGTTCAAAGTGTGTTGTTATATGAAAGCGCTTAAATATGGTAGAGATGCTACAATGATAACTGTTAAAACATCTTCATCCTTGTACTTTGTTTGGTTCAAGGCAGTCCAGTCTAGTCTCATCAGGTAATTTAAAATGCAATACAGTCTGCAAATTTATAACATTTTGTGCATAATTTATAGTTCATCTCGAATGAACTTTGCCATAATTATGGCTGCGTCAGCATCAAAGCCGACGATGTTAATCTCTCTGTAATCACGTGTCGTAGCTTCTTCAGAACCAATGACAACACTTTTCGCAGGATCTGCAATTGTATAAGGATTCGATGCCATTGCCACCACAATTAGTTTCGCCTCAGGTTTATTCATTGTTGCTCGGTATTCCTCCAATGCCTTTGACGGATGAGTTTGTCCATCTGTAGGAATGTTGTCAGTATACACGATAAAAACATCAATTTTCTTTTTGTTTTGTTCTGCCCAAAGCATTGGTAGAGCACTGTCGGCCTTTCCGCTTGGAAGCGCATCCATTTTCTCAACAGTTTGAGAAAGCGTGTCTTCCTTATCTATATGTATTTGTGTTAAACTCTCAGAGAACCCGAAAATCTCGCAATTTGGCTCGGTGCGAGCTGTCATCATCATCATCGAGGCTGCAGCCTGGTTACACATGATTGCAGGACAACCTTTACAGGGAACTCTCATGTTCTTGCTGACATCGACCGCAAGCAAGAATCGTTTCCCTGTTGGTTGGACGTTCTGAAAAGATAACTCATAAGCTTTGTTAAGCGCCTTGACGATGTTTTTATTGACTTCCCATTTTTCTTTTGTATTCTTGGCTCTGGAGCGGTCCTTTCTCTCTCCTTTTTCGTAGGTCAATAACGCCGACAGCACCCTAATCGGATGCACCCTTGCACGATCTAAGATATCAGCATTGGTTATCGTCTCTATTATTTCCTTTTCTATTTCAGAATCTTCACCACAAAATCCTTTGGAAGATATCATACAGATATTACGAATCTTAGCTTCAGGTTTCATATTCTTAATAATTGCTTCCCAAACGCGGTTCGAGTTCACCAATGCCGTCGGAACATGTTCCTTTTCCAAACCATGCCTTTTTATGAGGTCAACCATTTCATCTTCATCAGTGCATTTCTTTGCTTTGATTGTTCCTTCTATATATGTCAAAAACTTCCTTACTCTTTCACTATTCTTTGTTTCCTCGGACGCCAGACATTTAGCCTCCTCAAAGCCATACAGGACAAATTTCCACACCACTTTCATCAACTCATCATCTGAAGAAGGATGACCAAGTCGAAAAATGTCCTTATGAGACCATCTTTTGCCTTTTCCTTCATTTGTAACCATTTTACGTGATTTATATTTCGTCAAAAGTCGCGCGATTCCCTCAGGATTTTTACATTTTTCTTCGTACCATTTTAATACAGCTCTTCTGTGAGCTCTTCCCCAACCCTTCGAAGGAGGTTGGGATCTACCACTTTCTAGTTTGCAATAGTTTACAAACATGAAAAAATGGGTAGGAATACGACAAATCTGACATAGAACGTCATATGCCATCTTCTTAGTTTCGTCATCGTTTGATCTCGCACAGACTGCAAGCGCAAATATTATGTAATTCTGCCTTGGAGCCAATCCACGATAACTTATCCTTGCTATAAGTTTTACAACTTCTTTTCCTCTTTCTTCTGTAATCAATCTAAAACATATTGAAATATTAAACTTATACCTGGTGCAATACGTTCAAACAAAATATCAATATTTCAATGGATATATGGGTAATGATAGATGATCCCGCGTACAATGATGTTGTTTTAAACCCACAGTGAGATTAAAATAAACCGTTCCTCACTAAAATGTATAAAACAGAACGAGACATTCATATTTTGACTCAAGGTAGTTCTGCACGTTTTATAAACCGGAAGTAATTGCACTACGTCATTTATCCGGGTGAAGTAAAATAAAGCCTGGGTTCGGTATATGGAAATAAAAAAAGATAAAATATGATATCTAAACCGTTGACACGTTAAGTACTTCTGACTTAAATGGATCTCTTTAATTATGGACAAATATCTCTAAAACAAGCACACGGCCCAATACATTTATTTGACCATATAATAGACATATGTTTGCTTACGACTTTCTATTTCTATCGGCGAAACGTTAACAAAATAGTGATTTTCCCGTTAAATGCCGAATGTGTATTCTGAAATTTTGAAAACCCAGGGTTTATTCAAACTCTACTTTGTATAAAAATTATAATCTGAACGTGCAGCTCTACCTTTACACGCCGCAGATTGTTTTAAACAGCATGTTGCGATCACTTTGCTTTATCTTACGAAATATGATTATTGAAAACAGACCTGTATATGAGATCGGCATACTTTTGTTCTGGATCTACATGTGATGGACTGTACATAGTTTCTGCCCCGAGGTAAAGGAAACGTCTTAAGAGATCCATGTCATCAACAACATTCCAGGGAAGCTGCATTTCATGGATACAAAATTAAATACATTGACATTAATAGGTGAATTGAATAGGAATGATAAAAATACATTATTATACTTTAGATTTTATGAATTGGGACATGTCTGTTATCTGTACTTTAATTGTTTTGTTGTTGTTGTTTTATTTATTTTTTTTTATTCTTTTTGTTTTGGAAAAAACTTAGATAAACGTTAATTGTTTGTTTATAAATGGCAAATGCTACACTTATTTTCCTACTGAAATAACCTCACCTCTGGGCAGGGTATTGTTTTAGCTTTCCATTCGACCACCTTTGACTCTGTTTGTCCCATGACTGATGTCTTTAAATGTCTGTTTTTGAAAGACCGTTAATATAATATGTCAGTGTAAAATGCTGCATAAACTGCTTTTAAGAATGATCGCAACACTTCACCCAAACCTGAAATAATTTCCAGTTATACAGCATACAATAAATTCATGTAAAAAAAAGAAATGAAATAACTCCCAACATCCCCAGGAACTTGCATTTTATTACTTCCATGTTTCTAAATAACGATATCGGGCCCATCTTGTCATGTATTCTAGAATTCAATGTAAAATTAAAGTGGACCTTTATTCCTTTCTTTCACATAGAATGTCATTTTTCTTCCAAAACAGGTGAATTTAATCCTAAATGTGTGATATAAATCATTATTGAAATAAACAAAAATGAGACATGCTTGTCTCACTTATTAGATATTTATTTCCCCTAAACATCTCCAGATCTTTGAACCCAGTTTAGCATCATGTAAATCATTCTACAGTATTATTGGATGCCAATATTTAGTACTGTCTTGATACAATTTATATATCGTAAATACTTCAATAAACATTCAAAGTAACACTGTCGTAAATAGGATTTGTATTGAACTATTCCACCTATTTATTACTTTGTATAGATTTTGAAAAATGAGGTTTCGAAATTCTAGCCTTCTAGCGGAAGGGTAGTGGTAGTTATCAAATGAAGGTAAAGTAATGCGCAATAGCCAAAATAGTATCACATTTTCAAAATAAGATGGAAAAAAATCAACGTCCGATATGTTTTCATAACATTTTTACTCTATACAAAATGTTATCACCTTTAAAGATGTAAAGATTGAATACAATCGAGTAAAGCATGACGGTGCACCATGAGAATGAGGAAAGTAACTAGTGTAAGTTTCATTCCACAAAACTATAAAGGATAACATCACAGGATTAGAGGATCAAAGGTTTAAAGACAGTCGAGTACAATCCAATTTTATGAAAGATGATATGAGGAAAACTACAAAGCGGTGGTTAAAGGCTATTTTTTAAAATGCGTAAGCTGATCTCCTGCGTTTTTAGTTTCTTATAATCTTCCTAAAACAAATAGGCATTTCTAGTCTATCCCGACGACGATCGACGATCTGTACATCGAATTAAGGACGCATTTACCTGTGCAGGAAGCATCTCAATGAATTCAAGGTAAAATAATTAGGCCAAATGAAATAAAACGTGTTTAATCTCGGTAAGAATAATATAGATAAAAGAAGTCATTTGGTGCCACTATTTCTATTTATCAATCATTAAGGTCAATACCATACTCTCTAAACAGTTTTTGAACAGTACGTTTAAAGAAATCATTACAAAGTTCATTGTTTTCTCTGATCAAGTCAGATAATCGCCGACGACGCCGAGATGGCTCATCGTTTACTTCATTGTCGGAAATAAGTCCGGCCGCTATGTCATCGCGGTCGGCTGCTTGACGTTGGGCTCGTTCAGCCCGACCGAAAGCCTGCCGCGACGGTGATCCATGCTGGTCATGTGCAATACGTTGCACAGGTCCAAGCTGATCAGCAGGTCTAAGATGGACATGGCACAGTATGGTCGAGGGCGGAAGTTGGAGCCTTCAATGGAAGTGCCACGGGATCAGGTCTTGCCGCTACATCTTGATCTACAAGATGCCTGGTCTTCTGCCGTGCTTGCCTAGGTTGAACATGATAAGCAAAATAGAAGACATGCATCTTGTATTTGCTGCCGCAAAATCAATCTAAATGTATGATTTTCTGTTTAAACCATCATGATATTTTTTTCTTCAACCGCATTGAATAAAACTACATTGACATAAATCAAACACCGCGATAATTGAAGTCGAAAGTGTTGAAAACGTGAAACTACGCTAGTTAAAACGAATTATATCAATCACCATTTCACTATTTAACCTTTCACTGCCGTCGTTGTGACTTTCATCGACACTGTTTCGAGTTTGTTTTGTACTTTGGATACACCGGGACATGATAGCCCATACAAAACTTCGTATTCTAGTTTAGTTTGAACAAAGATTCTTTTATCCGTAGTACCATATAAAAATGATTTTATGTTTATCCTTATCTCCTTTACCCGATATCTTGAACTTCAATGTTCTTTTGTAATACCATCAATTTTGATAATTTTATCGACATTCATTCGCTAATTTGTTTAACTGAGAGCGTCCTATATAGCTCTTGAGCTGCTGCAAACGAACGGTCGGTATTTTGCCGAACATGGTCAACAACATTTGTCTATCTAATCGGGTGTTCCCGATATGGTCGTTAAACTAACAAAGTCTCCTCCTTAGAGATTCTTACAGACTTATCTTTTCGTTGCAGAAGGGTTCCCGAAGAACAACAAACATGAAGAATATGAAAAGCACATATGTCTGGCCATATGAATTGATACATTGTATGTAGCCGAATTACACGTGTTTACATATACACATTAATTATTGTGAGAAAAGAAAAGATCATCGTGATGAAAATGTTAGTATTGTATTATTTGTATTTACATAAAATCATCCTGAACATGATTATGTTTCATATATTTGTATTACTTACCAGCATTCATGTTTTTTCCTAAGCCAGAGAAAACTATTGATACACACGCTATGCATTTCAAAGTGACACGTGGAAATCGTTCTATAAACATATTTTACAGTGGCGTAGCAAACCGTAACTGTGATATAAGTTTATGGGAGAACAGCAAAAACGATTGTTGTTGGCGTTGTTGCAAGCCATTGTGCCACTTTCGCCGGATCATACATAACTTATTAAAAATCTCATAATCTATTTGCTGATCATCGTCAATTTGCCACGTCCTCCAAACTCAGATTTATGCTTTAGATATTTCGCTGACGATGACAATTCAAATGAAGGGAGAGACATGTTCATGTTATTTGCTGGACAATTTTATCAGTTTACTGCCGAAACACCAGAAACTCTACTTCAATTAGAAAACCCGATTTCAATTGAGCCTGAACGTGACCATTTGCTCTCAGTAGGAAACAGAATGTTTCTTTTCATGGTTTGGATAAGAACATATCCAACATACCATTTGTTGGCTATTATGTTTGGCATAAGTATGCCCACTGCGAGCGCTGAGATCAGAAATCTAATCCCAGATTTGTATGACATGTAACAGCATTATGTTGAAAGACCGACAGTTGCTGAATGGCGGGCTATGCAAGGTGGTTGAGCCAAACTTCATATAGCTGTAGGTGCTATAGATGGAACATCCAATCAGATATATAAGCCATAAATAGAACCACATGAACAGTTTTATTCAGGGCACCGCTGTTTTTACTGTATCCATACACAGGTCGTTGTTGATGTACATGGCTTTATACGCCATATACAGGGCAGATAGTCAGGACATCTGAACGATGTACAGCAGTACGGGCTGATTGCAGCAAATAGGTAATGATTTGCCATTTCAAGAGGAGTTGCCGCCTTGTGGACAAAATTTATCCAAATAGGAGCTGTATCATACACGTCCGCTCAGTTGAGGCGACGAGGCGAAAGCATCCCGGAGAAAGTCGAAAATGCCGAAAGCTTAACAGATATATTAGGAGCTGAACATGCAATAGGCAAACTGAAAACATACCAATGTGTTAGAACACTGTGGAAGCATCCTAGAGAAATCCTTCTACCCACTGTGAATCCAATTTAATGAAGTGACATATCCATTTGATTTATTTACTTGTGCATTTTGTAGTTTACCAAATGATTCCCGTTAATTCATAAACCCCTTGCTACAGCAACATTTGTATAAACTAATTGTTTGAGAACAAAAACCAGTATTTTATCGTTGTACGACATATAACTAAGCATCGGGAAAGGCTAAAAATGCCTATTATAGTAATTTATTCGGTGAAAGATGATATGAGGAAAACTTCAAAGCGGCGGTTAAAGCTTATGAATTATGAATTATGAATAGCGAAACCTAAAACAAATAGTAGTACCTTAAAGTTGTCATAATACTTATGATGGGTTTAAAATATATTAAGAAATTTCAACCTGTCGTCATGCGATTTACAAACACGAAACTGTAGTGAGACAGCTACTGAAGTTTGACTGCTCCATGTCAGTGCCGAACGTAAACACCGACTTCATGTTAAATACAGCATAAATACACACTATCTAAGGTGCATGTAGATAAAAGAGTCATTCTATTCTTTTTATTGCATATTCCTTAGCGAAGTTCTAGTCTTTCTAAACTCGAAGGATGTCCTACAACACAACACTACATAGAAAAACAGACCAAATAAAGAATCACTTTGTGTGTTTTTTCTCAATTTCTACGACAACCTACATTAACACTATTTTTCAAAACTTAGTTGAAAGTGAATCTGTCACAATGTATGACACTTGAAACAGTTTGTTTAGATTGTATCGGAAAGGTTGACGACATTGTTTGAACATAATTTCTCACTGAAACACTGCAATGTCTCGAACCACAATAAATTAGACGTCTGTTCTGAGATTTAACATTCAAATCTTTATATGAAACAACCAACCTAAAAAGATGCAATATTAGAGCTAATTGGTTTTGTTTTAAAGCTTGATGTAACATGAAGAAGACATTTGAACATAAGAACAGTCTCGTCAGTCCAAAACTAAGGCCAATACCTGTTAACAGATATGATTTCAAATCATTTGTCCCTCGCCAGTGTGGGTTGGAGCCTCACTAGGAGCGTAGAAGTCTTTACGTAAGGACGCCATGGGTTACATAAGGTTGGTGATTCTACCCACGTGCTCGCCCATAATGAATTAATGTCCTGAGGGGCACCTTGGGTCTTCATCTACCATGAAAAGCTGGTCACCTTATGTACTATGATTTTGTCGATGTGACTTTAACCCCAAAAATAATAAGAATAACAAAACAATAATAATAATACACTACCGGATAAGTTCACTTTGCAATGGTGTAATATAACATGAATCTTATCAACCGTCTTCAAACAGTGGTACATTATTTTCCTTGCTTACCGTATTGCACAAATTGTACAAATTATAGAATAAACAAAACGAAACAACGAAACAAAACACCTCCTTTGTAGCACTCTTTCGAATGGAATCATATCTAAACAAACTGAGAGAAAGTAACGTCCGTAAACAGAAAAGACTAACAAGTCATGTTCACGTGCAAAGCAGGTGGCGCTACCACACTTTTAGTTTCATAGGTTTAGTTATACTATAACAGGATAAAAAATGAATATATACATGTACATTTAATTGATAAACAAATCATAAAATAATCTTTTTGAATTTGTTTTGATATTTTGTAGTATCCATAATACCACCCCATCTCTCTCCAGACTCACACCCCACAACGAAGATAATAGAAACCTTACCCTGTTTAATTTCTATAAAATACGTGTTCATCTTTCAATATTGGAAATACCATTAACTGTTAAAAGGGATGATTACCAAAATATACTGTCTGAATGGCAAACAGGGTAGATCATAATCAGACAGCATTTATGTGCAGGCTGATCATGGTCTACACTGGTTCCAAAGACAAAAACAATCGTTAAAAAGCATAGCTAGGGTTAAAGTTTACTTTATCAGACAGACGAAAACCTCTACAAAATAATTACGTAACTTCGTCTTACATGTAACACTTTTTAAAAAATTCTCTGTTTTTTCCAATTACCTGCGATGAAAATTATTACGCATTACCTGATGTTTCACAGATTATCTTACTCTTAACGATTCATGGCATGATACAAGCCATTGGCTGCAAATTACAAATGAAATTTTAAATGTTGTTTTTATCACGGTGGTAACTGTTGCATTTTCATGTGTATGAATTAGTCATTGAAACTTTGTCTGAAAAACGCACGAATTCACGAGACTAAGAAAATTTGTATACATTTAATTTAACTAGTCCGTTTGTATGACAGAAAAAAGACTAATGGCTTGTGTAGTGGAAAAATCATATGTCATACAAACGCTTCGTGTGATGCAGTTGACATTTAAATTTGTTACCCCATTTAGAGTACAAAAAAAAAAACACATTCAATTATTATCATTCTTATTGTTGTTTCTTACGTTTAAGACATGTTAATCACTTTAAAAATAAAAGTTAACTGTTTACTGCTTTTTTAAAGTGTCTTCTTTACGTAATATTACCTTAGATGAAAGAATGCCAAGCCAGAAGTGAGGAGTTTTGCATTGTTGACAGTAATACATGAACAAACAATGACAGTGAAGAATGATACAATCAACTAAGACTGAACCGTCATCAGTAAAGAACGATTTACTATCATCACATTTGAACTGAAATATCAGCTAATATATATATATAAGTGTTTTAGATATGTAGACAATTGAAACCAGTTTGTAAATCTAGTTTTAATTTAATCGCTAAATTATAATTATATGTCACTATGATCCTATGTTTTTGAAGCTTTTCTGTAATATTAATTTAAGATGTACAGATTATATCTATTAATTTTATAACAATCTTACATATCAATTTGATGAAAGAATTACCCAGTCATAATTTCAGTATCTATTGATTTAAAGATACTAACGATTTTAATACGAATAAAAAGAACAGACAATGAATTAGAAACCAGAGAATAACAAACTCACACAAAGTATGTAATGCAAGCGAAAAATAAATGTTGGTCGGATGCAAGGTTCGAACCTTCAAAACTATCACTACAAAATGAACATATATATCCATCCATTCAACCTACTGGGCCATCAAAACAGCTATTGATATCTTTTATTTTAAAAGGGGTTCTTACATATTTCTGAAAATAAATATGCCATAACAATGTGCGATACCTATACTTACGTGTGCGCTCTATTATTGGTGATGGAAGCAAATGTTGCGCATGCACAATTTTGTTTGCTGCCCAAGTGATGACAGTTTCTAAAGATATTGTCGCTTCTCATTCTATATCTATCAATGTTTACATAAATAAACCGTTGCAACGGTTAATAAAAGTGAATGAGAAAATTGCGAAAACTCGAATGTAGTTCTTGAAACTAGAGACTGATCAAGGATTAAGTTTTAAATAAATGTATGAAACAGTGGCGGCATTTTGCCGTGCGGTGAAAAAGCATTTTAGAAAATCACTAATAAATTATAGATAATTACAATAGATTGAAATAAATAAGGACAATGTCAAATTTACTCATACCAAGGATAACACAATAAGAGGAACATTCTCATTTCAACTGTGATCAGAGCGTAAGAACCTAGTCTAAGAAGCAAGGTAATAAGAGTTTTCAAATAATCGAATCATGAATTTCTACCTCACACCGTTCCACTAAGAAAAGTCGACGGAGACTTCTCGAACATAATGATATTTGCAACAAAACCTTATATCCACTATTGTTATCAGAACACGAATTCAATCTTATGAAAAGTGTAAGGCAATTTTACCAATCTGGACACTTAAAGCAATGTAGGTCTGATGATTCCGCTTAAACTAGTGTAAAGAAAAGAAACGCGGAACTAATCTTGAAAACATTAATACAAAATGGAATTTTAGTTTTGGACGGACAAATATTTAAAGCAACAATAGACACAAAAGTAAGAAAGTCCCAGTATATATCTTTAATGCGAATAGTCTAAACCAATAAGTAGAATTATTTGATCAAAGTGAAATGGTCTAGAACAAATCTATGTGACTTTTGTAGCATGCATGTGGAAAGTATAGAACACCTATTTTGGTAGTGTTATCATATTTGTGAAAATTCTAAGCAATTTTCTGACGGCAAAGGGAATATCTGTCCTTTTCAATCTAAAATATATAGCTCTTGGCATTTTGCAAAAGGTATTGAATAGCAATAAGCAATAATCTAAGTTTTATTATTCATTTGATGAAATATTTTATTTTTCAAATGACAAATAGGCAGATGGTTCTAATTTTGACCAGTTCTTATCCTTTTTAAATATCAAATTTATCTTTAAAAATATCAGTTCAAACATATAGATAAAAGTAAATAAAGAAAAGATTATCATTTTAGAAAATGGTCTATCTTAAATCTATAATACTTTAATACAGTATGTAATGTCTCCACGTAAAGCATATGCATATAAAAATATCCATTGTATAAAATAAAGTTATGAGTTCATGGGCACGGGCTTTTAAGTAGCCTCCGTGGCCGTGTGTTTAAGGTCGATGACTTCAAAATTACTTGTCCTTCACCGATGTTTGTTCGAAGCTCACCAGAGGCTTCAAATACTTCATGCGAGGAAGCATTCTAGCTGGCTTGCGAAAGGCCGGTGGTTCTACCAAGGTATCCACTGATGAAATAATGTACGGAAGGGCACCTGTGGTCCTCCTTCACCAAAAAAGATGGAATGTTGCCACATGACATATAATTGTGTCGATGCGAAATTTAAACCAATAAAAACAAAAACCAAAGAAAACAAAATATTCCTTTTTATTATTTTTATAAAGTGTTAACTTTGAGTTGAAGTGTTAAAGTTTCTCACTTTTAGGGCCTAGCCATGCCAATTGGATACATTTTTACATACAATACAAATCTAAATGTAAAATAGAGAGGGAAATAGTTGACATGTTTCGTATATTCAACAAATTATTTTCATGCTGTTTATTTTCTTTACTTGACAGAGCTGTAGAATTGTGTAAACTATAATAAAATGTGTAATATGCATGTATGTGTCTCGTCTGTATGTCATCAAAGAGACTATAGAAAAAATCACTAAAAAGAAGAAAGAAGAGTAGTGTTACTTAACATCTAGAATGACGAATAGGCTGGTTTCTCATTCCTTACTCCTTATTCCTTTGTCAAATAAAGAATAAGGCACTAGTTCCTTATGTCCTATTTGACAAACACGTGGTAAAGGCAAAGAGAAAATAATCTTTACTCGCGGTTGAAAACATTCCACAGCATACGAATAAGGAATTGGCTCGGCTTTCAGCGTTCAGTGAGACCAGGGGCCGTATTCATAAAGTATAAGTATAAGAAATTGATTACTTACTTAAGTATTACTTAGGTAAGAAAATTATTTTACTTAAGGTATTAGGCCCCTAATAGCAATGTTTAAAAAATGGCATTAGCTTGGTATATTCTTACAGTTGACCGTGCTTTGCACTTATATGCAAATTTTTAAAAACTTTTACCGTGCCATTTTTTATAAATTTTGTGTAATTTATGGTATTTCCTAAAGCTCAAGTAGAGACAAATTTCAAAGTGGTGGCCTTTATCCAAAACGTTTTCAGGGAATTTATTTTTCCACTATTTTTTGTGAAAAAAACATCAAACTATTGGTAAACAATCATAAAACGTAAAATAAAAACTGTCAATATCATTTTTCTAGGGTGCCTCGAGTAAACGGATTTAATCAGACAGAATTCCAACTCCAATATTGAAAAATTATGGTCGAATCCTGTGGTTCTGTTTTGAATTTTGCTCACATCATTCAAAAATAACCTTGGGGCAGAAGTAAAACCTACCTACATTTCTTCCACAATATGTAATCTAAAGAATGAAGGCAAAATAGAGAACTTTTACCGCATGTAACTCGGTATTTTTAAAGATGTCTAACTCTACTCCTTCTGTTTTACAGGTAAATTCACTTTTAACAGCATGAAATCGCATATCAAATGATTTTTTTCCCATTTTTGTACAATAAATCAATAAGAAGTCTTGAAAGAAGTAAAAACTTACTAGAAAAAAAGGAAAACAAGGGAAAAAAATTTGGTCCCAGTAGGGCTTGAACCTACGCCCCCCTGAAAATTGCTGTCGAAGTAGGTTTATGGTAGGAAATGAATACTCTTCAAAAAGGAAGTACTCTATAATGGGCCTTAAGTATATTTGTTATTCATAAAACAACTTAATAAGTAATTCTTGGCTTTTATTGTAAACGAAAACTTAAAAAACAAAACATCAATTTCAGACAGATATGTTTAAAGTGCTTTTATCTGAAAAACAACACTTTAATCGTACTCACGACGCCATTTTGTTTTCTGACTTAAGTCAGTTCTTACGTATCTTAATTTTAAGCTGTTTTATGAATAGGACTTTTTTACTAAGACTTAAGCTGAAATCCCCACAAACTTAAGTAAAATATTCAACTTAAGTCAAAACTTATACTTAAGATGCTTTATGAATACGGCCCCAGTATCAGCCTTGTGCATATATCAATTTGCCATTCCCCCGCAATACAGCGGAACGGCACTTTGGGCCGCCCCCGTTTTCTCTTTTTTTGCTGATGCTGACGTAATCGTTGACGACTCGTCATCAAAACCTTCAATTTTTCCCGGCTAGTTGCGTCAAAATGAGACCTGTCCAATTACATACGAGCTTATTATTAGGAGATTCGAGAACGGCCAGTTGCCGAACACCTCATACTTTGGTGAAAGCCAACCACATAAATCCCTATCAATATAATTCATCTGTGTATTGACCTTTTATATATTAATTTGCAAATACTGTATTTCAATAGATGCATTTAATTAATAGGCATTACCAATAAATTTCCGCTGTTCGACATCCCATCGACCCAATAATTTCATAAAACGTCGTGTTAGTTTTTAACACATTCTATTCAAGAAAATTTACAAACAAAATATCAGATTTCTTGTACCTTCCCGGTCTGGATCTGGTTGGAATGGTTACCGCGCCTATCATAACCCAATTAGGTCAACCAATCACCCAACAAATAGTCTCTAAGAGAGACTATAACACAATCCGTTACATGCCCCCAAAAGGCTACACACAATAAATGGGGCTTAAACCACGACCGAAATGGGGCTTAAAATGAATGCCACAAAAAGCTAATTGACTTCTCTAAAAGTTCAGGCCCATTATCTGTTACATTATCAAGCGATATCATTCGAGTTCCTTATTCAACTTTGTACATCTATTTTGAAGCGTACGCGCTAAAATACTTGGACAATAATTCAGTGTTGTTATATTTTCATGGAGTCCCAACATAGGTGTAATAAAGTTCGCCTTAAGCCGGTGCTAGTGGGCGTAAGAGGTGTTGCATATTTCATTACCTGTTATGAACAGACTCCATCAAACCGAGTCCGCTATTATTCTTTTTGTTGCATTCTTTGAAAAGATTTTATTGCAATTAAAGTATTTCATTTTCTATGTTCCTTTCCAAATTCGACTGTTGCAAAATGAAATAAGGAACCAGCTCCTTATTGCTTATTCGATATGTCTCCAGTTCCTTATTATTTTGAGTAATACTCTCAAATATCCGTGCAAAATACCACTTGTATCCTTAAAACATTTTATGACAATAATGTATATACACATTTTAAAAGATTTTATTGTAAAGTATTTTTATTTTCTCTATTCTTTTCCTTATTCCAATTTTGAAAAAGGAATAGGGAACCAGTTTTTAATTCCTTATTCGGCTTTTCGATCTTACTTTCTCATGTTATGGTATAACGTGTTTAGTTTATGCCTTGGAACGATTTCAGCCTCGAGTAAGAATTATTTTCTCATTGTTTTTACCAAGTACCTTCCGAATAGGGAATAAGGGACAACTTCCTTATTCATTATTTGAAAAAGGAATAAGTTATAAGGAACAAGCGTACGTACTCGACATGCATCTAGATAGTATGCGCAACTATATCAACTACCAACCTGAGTACCCCCCAACTAGATGAAAAAAAATAAAAAGATGAAAGATGTACGGAAAAATAAAGTTACCCTTACTGTACTCCAAATTTTTCGACATAAAATATAAAATTGACATTTATATTTTGATTATGCCTTAAAACATATCTCAGCATAATTAACTGTTTGATCAACGTAATTTCTTACACTGTTTATTTCGTAAAATGCCGCCTTTTTTACAAGATCATGATACAAACTAAACATTACGAAAGGGGTCCAACAATGGTAGGAGGAGCTTTTACAACCTTTCGAATATCTTTTTATAATGTCAATTTAATGACATTAATGTAATTTCCATTATTAAAAGCGGTCAAAATCAAAATTTCGAAGCAATTCTTTTAAGAAATTTTTGTTGTAAAATGGCTTAACTTCAAAATGGAAATTATCCCATTACAATCGTTTTAGCAAATAAAGTCAAAACAAATCAAGACAATATTTTTAAAAGTTAAAAAGTTCCTATTACCACCGCTGGTGTTCTTTATGTGATGTATAGTAGCAAGTTTTATCAGAAAAAGAGAAATTTTATTACTCACCAGTTCTTGCTTTAGGAGTGCTTTATTCCGACACTTCCGAGCTCTTATCTCACAATCCATATATTCAATCAACTGCACAGTTTTAAGTTTACTACTGAATTGTAAGATCCGCCAATCAATGCACAATTACGCGATAGCCAAACCCATTTCCTGAAATATTGACAGATGCAATCATTGAAATTTAATATTGTAGGGATAGCGCATGTTTTTTCGTGTTGTAACATCTGCAGAATCCCGAGGGATTGGTTGGCACCCGAGCCCGTTAGGGCGAGGGTATCAACGATTCCGAGGGATTCTGAAGATGTTATAACACGAAAAGAACATGCGCTAACGCTATTCTAGCATAAAACGCGTTAAAAACAGGAAAATGAATATATTGTCCCTCAACGTTATTGAATTTCCATGAAATGCGCGGTAAAGTCTACGTTGTTTTGTCACGTTGACGTCATTTCATTTTGAGTTATCCGTTTTGGGGCCGTAATGCGTTTACGCTCTGCCATGGAACGTGCATATATAAAAAGGTGTTATAACAGCACGTGAGCGCGAGAATCTCTCTGTTAACACACGTTTTCTCTCCTGTTAAAACACCCCCGAAAAGTGACAAAACAGCAGTTTTATGCTAGAATTTACATTTCAGAACGGTTATTAAGGCTTTTGAAAAACGAGAGTTTATATGTTCTAATATTCACGTTCTATGAGGCTGTGTAGGTGCCGCGGAGAGGTAACGGCCGCTTACTTTGAATCACTTGCCGCTCATTGCTGTTGGTTCGAAAACAAACTTCGCTTACGGTGTAGAATACATTCATGAAGAAAGCCATCAAATTAACTCACGGAATATCGGTGGCTCTATGCAGATGCCACCTTGGCCTTGAATAAGACCACAATTAAAAGCTAGAAAGTCACCATATGACCTAACTTTCTATTAGTATGAAGATACCCCCACTAAGAAACAAGAATCATTCTAACGTTAAGAAAAGTTAATATGTTATGTTAAGTCTGATGGGACGGTTTTAAGAACAAAACTGTTTCAGGTAATCCTGCACATTTTGAAAAATATTTTCTACAATGTAGAATTTTATTAAACCTTTTTATTTCAAAGCGTAATATTCAGTCAGTAAAAGAAAATAGGTCGTAAACTTGACTTTTGTTAGGCCAAATTGAAAGCATCGCCAAAAATGAACTAGTGTTCTTACATTACTTATTTTGTATAATCATTTTGAATTTTTTGAAGCGACTTATCCACATATCGTGGTATCAAATTTTAAAAAATTCACGTATATGCTGCATAATGGATGTTCTAACAATGTATTTTATATTTGTCTATGGTCCGTTCCAAGTTCCTACTTTGTTAATTTGCGTCACACTAAATATGTCAGTTGATTGATCTAAGTATACATGTAGGTCTTTCTACTAAACAAAACACAAAACGCATATATGATTGGCAATGTCTGGGAATGCCAGACGTGTTCATTTTCACTTCATGTATTTATAGTATAAACATGCGATCAAATATAACTATTTAGTAAATTACATGTCATTAGAGAAATGACACAAAGTTGGACAACAAACACCACCATACTGTCCATCAAATTCTGTTGAAAATCTTTGATTAAGAAAACAACATTTGTCTACAATTTCTGATAAGTGTTTACTGGTTTATAAAAAAGGAATTCCCGTCAGTAAGCACCTTGCAAACATCACGAGACAGTGAGAGAAAACAACACCAAATATGATAATCAATAGAGTGCACACGTACCGTTGTCGCATATTATTATGTCGTTTATGAATTATGAACAAACAAAACAATAACATAAAATGAAGTCGGTACATTTACGTTTATTTATCGTTGGCCGAGTGGTTACGGTATTTGTATTATATTTTATCGTCGTGAGTTCGATTCCCATACCCGTTTAATTTTGTCTTTTAAACTATGTTTAATTTTGTTTTGTTCAATACCATTCAATGAAGACGAAACGAGTTAGTAAATCTAATTCTAATATTGTTTGCAGATCAAACTGCCCGTTCGCTTTTTTTTACATTTACGTCACAAAAGCGGCAATGCTGAAGCTATTTTTGGGCCTCGTCTATACAAGTAACTCCGCCCTTTTAGTTAACATTTTTCTGATACGAGGTAAGATTAATTTTACGCAGAAACTGAATGAACTTGTTTACGTTGGCCTCATAAAGATAAAGGTTGATTTACGGTTGTTTAATCGGAAAGAAAAGATATGATAATTGCTGTTTAAATTTTAAATGAATGCACACGCGTGGATGTGGAAAAAACGGAAACCTCTAATACATTATAGTCACTGTCTTTCTTAAATGTCTGTGCCTTTTCTGCAGGCAGACTTTTCCTTTAAATAATGTATTTCGTGTTTAGCTTTCAAAATTTAATTTGATAAATGTAAAACGCGACTGACTCGTGGTCACTGAAACATTTCATTGATTGAAGGTCTTTAGTTGAAAACGTCGATAATTTCTTACGGAATATGTTAGTCTAGAAATGGTTCTATCCAGAACGAAAACAAGGCTTATCAACTGCCTGTCTGTAAATAACTGAGTTAGTGCTTAAACGACGGGCATTAAACCTTTCAAATAAATAGTAGATAAGTTCAATAAGTATAAGGGATCAGACTGAAGAAAACACCCCACCCCACACACACGCACACGGACACACACGCACGCACACACGCACACAGACACACGCATACGCACACGCACACACACACACGCATACACACAGACACACACACACACACACACACAAAACAACAAGATAAAGACAATAGCCTAGGCCTTAACCACAAATATATAATGGACTTAGATTTGCGATAGTTAAATTACGGAACATTTTTACGATCGTTCTATCAACCTTTTATGTAAATACAATACTGACTAAAGAGGTTCAATAGTGTATGCCGGAAAGAATCGGACCAAAGCATTAACATCAAGCGATATCCAAGATTTTATAATGCATTCTGAGGAGGTTTTATTACATTTTCATGGATATCACAATTACAGGTATTGTGGTACACTAAAGCTCCGATACGTATCCAATAATAGCCGCCGGTTTCTTTTTGCCACGCCGGTATTTGGCAATCTTAGCCCATTACATTTTCATGGATATCACAATTACAGGTATTGTGGTACACTAAAGCTCCGATACGTATCCAATAATAGCCGCCGGTTTCTTTTTGCCACGCCGGTATTTGGCAATCTTAGCCCATATTTATACGCGCATCACAAAAATGAAAATTGCCTTAAATTGTTACATTAACCCACCTATTTTAAAGTTAGTATGTCTTGATATAATATCATTACTAGTTTTTTGTAAATAAGTACGAGAAAATTGCATTTGCCATGGCAAAACGGTCTTTTGCCATGGCAAGAACTTCATTTTTTTGCCATGGCAATTTTTTTCATTTTTAAAAAAAAAATTATTTTAACTATTTCAAAACAAATGTATAGGTAGAAATATGCTGTTGCCTATCGATAACTCAGTTTTTTTATTTTGTCATGGCAATTTTGCTCTGGCAAGGTTCTGCCATGGCAATTTATCATTTTTTTCAAATATTTTAAGTGCAGTTTTATAATTTTAGTGATTATGAAATACAATACTGGCAGGAACAGAAACAATTTTAGGTTTCTTATGATGACACATTTAAATCGACAACCACAAAATCGTGCTACATAGATTTCTCACCATTTTTTGGATAAATGCTAATTGATTTTCAGTTGCAAGGAGTAGTTTTGTACTTCCTTGTTTTAATGAATCAAAATGGATGAAATGTAATTGTAATATTACATAACGGTGATCGTATGCCATACAATTTTTTCTAATTAGAACAATACAGATATTACTCCAATTACAGAACATATCTTTTCATCAATGAAGTAAGATTTTTTATTTATGAAATACGATATTAGTTATCACGGTATCTTGATCTTTGATGTTATATGCGACTCGAGGATTTTTGCAGGCTTAAATAATCTAAGCCGCGTAAGAATAGAAAAAAAAATCCGAACAAAAATGTTTAGCGCTTTAAAGTTTTGTTTTCATTCTTGATCTACATTGAGGTACTTTAGCTTTCTAGATTGTGAACACAGCGATTTTTAATAACGAAAAGGAAAAATATGTATAAGATTTTTCCTTCCTTGCACATAGGTTTGTGGAACATATTCTATGTTACAAAATGAGCATTTTGCAAAACCCGTAGAAAGTCACACAATGGCGGTCGTGGGTTCGATCCCCGGTCGCGTCATACCAAAGACATAAAAAAATGGCACTAGTAGCTTCCTCGCTTTGCACTCAGCATTAAGAGGGTAGTGCTAGGACTTGTCTGCCCGGTATCAGTATAATGTGACTGGGTGGGGTATCAGGTATCATATCACGTGTCTATGACGGGATATTCCTGTGCGGCAGCACTATACAGTCTTAGGAATTTTGCCAGAATAGAGCACAATTTTGTGCTCTCTGTTATCTCCTAAGTACTGTTATATTCTCAGCATGAATTGGCCATAACTAATTGCTGACCACTGCTGGTGAAACATAATACCACTGATAAACTGCTCCAGATGTTTTATGCTGGTGCATGTGAGATTTCATTGTAGTATGTAGAAAATTTAGTCTCCAGTAAAATAACCAGTCACAATTAATTTTTAGCATGTATATTTATTCAGAGAAACTTCAAAATATCGTTTTTCAATAAAACACAAAATAAAATTTAAACTGATTAAATTTCAATTGCAGGGTCTGTCACTGGTTTTGTTACAAACCATATTTATCAGTATTTAATGTAACAAATGCTTGAACGACCCAAAACATCTATTCTCTAATAGATGTTTTCAGTTACAGTCAAAATTGAAATTGAATTTAAGACAATACGTGTATACTTGTGCTACTGTATAAAGCGAAACAAGTGAAAATAATAACAGGATCTTCACAGAATAAAATGTATTGTTACAAACTGACGAATTAAAGATTAACAAAAGCATTACGAAACGATTATTAATCTGATTGTTTCAAGTAAGTGAATATGATTAAACAAATTTCTAAAACATAAATTTATATATCTTATCTTCTGTTTTAGATAAAGGGCATATTAGAATCGAAATAATCTATTGCAAAAGAGTAATTTAACACTATTTATACATTTGGGCGGTAATACGTATACGTCATACAGCTCTCGTGAAGTTATTACACCCAATGCATAAACCGCCTATCATGCATAAATAGTGTTTAAACACTCTTTTGCTGTAAATTATTTCTTTAATAATATCAGAGAGAATACGTCACATTATCTTGAACGTTCGACTTATGATCTTGAGACATCGACTTATCATCCAAACAATAGATGTAATATCTCAATTCAACTTTGACTTATAATCCATGAGTACGGCATATTGCTTAAGCACTCCCTAAAATATTGCATGTTTGAAATGATTCTTAAAAAAGTTCGAAATTGTAACTTGAACATTAGAAGTCAAGAGCTCGATTTGCCATATGCTTGGCTGCTTGATGTAATGATTCAATACATTTCTGCCACACTCTGGGTGATAGGCCGAGCCGGAAACTAAGTGTATTGGTTTCATAATTACATTCCCTACACTGTATATATTCTACATCTTTTATTCTACACTGTATATATTCTACATCTTTTATTCTTCCATTTTTCAACTGCATCTCGAATGTAATTATTTAATCATAAAAATAAGTGTGTGACAATGACATACTGTTAAAGACACTGACTTGCAGATTTGGCTAAAATAATCTTTCTTTCAAATTCAAGTTTGGTCATACCTTGAACATTAGAATATGAAATTTATTTTCTAAAATATTTGAAAAATTCCAAATTTTCCCGTCGTCGTAACCAGTAGCGCTATAGCTGAAGTAGTGACTAATGACTGAAAATATAGATATTAATATTCGAGACAGTTTACCTGGAATAATAGCATGAAAAGTAATAGCATGACAAACGCTTTTTTATTTTCATCGTAAAAAGTAGCAAAAACAGCAAAATCTCATGTGTTTCCATAACATAAAGTTTGTCGGTAATTAAGTTTTAAAGCCTTCTTAAGAAATACAGCATTTATTTCAAGATATCTAAAAAATATTTTTAGTGTCGAAAAATCTGGAGGCATGCCGCTTAAAAGTTCTAACATAAAATTTGACACTTGTTAAAATATATATGATTTTTAACCATTGCGTCCTAAATATGTTTGAAGAGAAGGCAATCTTGGGGAAAATGAAAATTATGAAATTATTAAAATATATTGCCTCAAAAAAAAAGAAAAAAGAAAAAGAAAGAAAGAGATAAACTTGCAGAAACTTAACATCTCTGTAAGATGTGGAACATTCTTTCCTCTCAAAGAACAATAAAAAGAGTTCGAGTAAACAAATCAAATCAAGTTTTGAAAAAAATCCTGGACATGTGATACATGGGTGTCCTGATCTAGATGGAGAAAATCTGCAACAGCTAAGCGGGTGGATATGCAGAGAGACAGAGCTCTTCAATTTTAATCACTAATGATTAAGCCTGTTTTAGACATGGCCGATTTATTATTATTATTATTATTATTATTATTATTATTATTATAAACACAGGGCGCGAAATTTGAGATAATAAACTTTCGAGTTTAACAAGTTATTAAAGATTTCTGTCTACATCTTTCAAGATATTCGCTAAATATTTGCCTGCTCCATGAGATTTTATGTAACAGCGCACCGCTATGACATTTTACTTGGCGTAATGATTCTTGATTCTGACGTACGGACTGTGTGTGTTTTGTTTAATAATATATAGTTTCAGTCTTCTTTGTTTAATATGGAAATAAATCGGGTCGTGTTAGAATGTGCTATAACGAATGTGAAGGTCATATAATGACCGTGTTTATTTTTTACACGTATCAAAACGTGTGTATTTACGTATATTTGTAGGAAAGACATATGTATTTTCCACAAAGCAGTATTCATTAAAGTGCTAGTGAATAATATATGAGTGGCCAAGAGCGGTCCCACATATATATGATTTGTCACGGAGGAACTGACGGATCCTGCATTAAATATACGGCCCAAAACATACGCTAACTTACTGTAGCACCATTAACTGTCACATTAGCGATAAATGTCGCAACGCAAGGATGAAATTAAATGTTACATCCACCGTTAGCAAACGTGTTTTGGCAAAATCATCTGCCACTATAAGTCGCACTTTTGACATTAAATGTCGCAAGAATTTGTACACCGATATATGTAGTAACATGAACGTTTAATGTCGACACTGCCTATTGAAAACTAAGACATGAATTTATAATCAATTATTATGATACGGGATGGTAATGTCGTGTGTATTTGAGACGTGTGATAGGGGTGGGGTAAAGATGGGGAAGGGAATGGATGAATAATAATAATACTGTTATTATTATTAATAATGTAGCCGGATTGAATTTTGGTGATTAAAAGTCTTTTGGATGATTTTAGTAGATTTGTGTAAATATTAACCGCGAAAAAGGCGCCACGTGATTTCAGTTAAGAAGGGAAGACATGTTTTATAAGAGAAATGATTTTATGGTAAATTATGGGAAATAGTAAGGGTTCGCAGCTAACCTGTCACAACCGTCACTGGAGAGAGAAGAGAATTACAAGAGATATTTTTGTGTTGTGTGTTGAGCTAGTGAGTGAAAGCCATTCATTTCCATAAATTGGATGGAATTATCATTCTATCACGATCAACGTTTGATGATAAGGAAAACGTCTGAGATTACGAAATGCACCGTAGAGAACTGTATGTGCATATGTGGATTTTGTGGTGTTATGGACATATTAGAAAGTTTGGGTTTTCTTGATTATAACAGGAACTCTGAATGAACTATATAAGTTGTGGTGTAAGAATACTGGAAAGATTTATTAATCAATATTATATTGGAGTAGAATAAACTAATATTTAAAACAGAACCCACCTCTTGACTTACTTCTAAATTTATTTATTACTGGGTAAGCCAGAAGAATACAAATGGCGCCCAATATGGTTTAGTTAAAACTCCAATAGAAGTGAATAGACAATAATCTGTGATGAAAGTGAATAGACATTCGTGATGATTGGTTAATGTAGACGCTTTATGACTCATTTAGACATTGTCAGTGAATATTATAAATTCAGAGAAAAACAGAAGTATTGAAAGAACTGTAAAAATTTTAGACTTTCTAAGATGAATCCTTGGAACTGTTACTGCTACTGTGACGGTCACGGAGAATAAGCATTTACAACTATTAGTACTTTAGACTGTGTGTCATGTTTAATAGACATAGTGCTAAATTTCAAGTGTCCAGACGATGTTGGGGATCTTACTCAACAAGTACTATTAACAACAAATTGAGTCATTAACTGATTCAATGAATATTTTATAAATTTGCGAAACTTTGTTCAAAGATACACAATAGAACATCAGAATAACTGTTTACGAGAGAGACAATCCTTTGGTCCTATACGAAACCTACATGTAAGAGCCAATCAACAGGCGATTTGGTTAACTATCACACGGGGAAATAGACATACGTTCGTAGCCAGGAGCAGCACCACATACAGGAACAGTTCAATGATTGGAGAAGATGAATAGAAGACGTGACATTTTACTTTTTACGTTTTTATAGAAGTGACACTTTGTGCCTTTTACAGTGATGTATCAAGTTCTAGTGACCAAAGAGACTAATATGTAGTAGTGTTGAGCCAAAAAGTACAGTTTTATCAACAGTGAGTGAGTAAAAGAATCATTTTCAAATATACAGAAATTGCAGTTGTTTCCCTTTGTTTCAAGTAATTGTACAAGATATAAATCTTTTAGTTCATACATACAGTGAAGGATAAAATGACTGCAGTTTCTTATATTTAAAATAGTATGAAAAGAAAACATTCACTTTTGCATGTTTTCGCACTTAATCATCTGGTGAAGGATTCTTACTTAATAAAGACTCCATTTTAATTATTAGCACTCTTCTTTACAATATTAACAAGTAAATACCTTCTCGCAATGCTGCTATTTTGATTGAATAGTACAAAAAAAAATCTACAAAAATCAGAGCCACAAGAAATAGTTATGCTGCGTTTACACTTAGCCACGATGTCCACGATGTCCACGATTTGAGAGAAGCGTGGTGAGCGTGGGGGCTCGTGAGATCGAATCGTTGTGATCTTGAGGGAACTTGGTGGAATCGTGATGATCGTAAGGATCGTGACAAAATTTTTGACAGTCAAAAATTTTGCCACGATTATCCCGATTTATCTTAAATCTTGAGAGAGCGTGACAGAACGTGGAAATCGTTGTAGAGCGTAATGCAGCTTAACAGACCTTAACGTAGCGCATCAGACATTGATGCTCCATCGTATGGGGATCTTGGTGATCTTGGAAACACGATTCTAAGTTCCACTAGATGTGGAGGCATCCTTACATAGTTGACGTTGGAACCATCATCTTCACGCCAGAGTTCTGTGTTGGAAAGTTGAGGGTATTGCCCCAGTTGATGCCTTCGGTTTCCACTTAACCATGGTCTCACCAGCAGGTCCTAGGCCTTCTATTTCTTCTTCTCCTTCCTCTCTCTTCTATCCTGTCGTGTTCCGTCCCTTGTTGCTACTGCCGACGAGTTACTATTATAGGCATACACGAAAATTGCAAATTCAGCATCTTGTTCAGCTCTGTGTTTGTTTCGTAATAAAACGCTGCAGGTAGTAACAAAACGTACTGAGAGCGTAAGAAAGCGTAGGAAAGCGTAGAAATACAAAATTCATGCAATAAATCGCGGAGCTCTGAGCTTTTCTTTAAATCGTGGACATCGTGGCTCAGTGTAAACGCAGCATAATTACAAAGCTCATTACGATACTTCCGCTTTCCAGGCATTTCCGCTTTGTTTTCTCAGTGATTTTCAGATAAAGCTGTGTATCGGTAGATATTAAAGCTTAGTTGAATTGTCATATTCCAGAAGCACTCTGGTTAGATATTGGTTGGATTTTCTAGTTTTGTGACTTTGCATTTCAGAAGTTTATTTCTTTGCAATTTACTTGGATAAATCACATGTGTACGTCGACATACAGACATTTGACAATAAATACTGCTATAAGTTTTATTAAAAGATAAATTACATACAACTTGTATAAATTGAGAAACTTTCGACTTTGTTTATACTTGAATATACTACCCATTGCCGTTCTAGTACCGTAGTTTAAAAAAAATTCTACCGTATCACTTCTAAAAATTCACTACCGTATTACTTCTAAATATTTAAATTTTAATTTTTTCAAAACTCAGTTACCATATAGACACATTTAGCCATTACCGTATCTCTTCACTTAGATTACCATAAATAGTTATGTAGATATTATTACCGTAATTATTCATAACTGTTACTACCATACTTGTCCTTTATACTATTACCGTGGTTGTTCAGTCACAGATAGTATTACCGTATTTATTCCAAATTCTACTTTACTTTATATAATTACCGTACTTATCCACAAATAGTATTACCATATTTCTTCCAAATATTACCGTATTTATTCAAAAATACAATTATCCTATTTGTTACAGATATTACCGTATTTATTCACAAAGACTATTACCATAGCTGTTCCAAACTTAACTGTATTTTTTGAAAAAATCAATTACCGTATTTGTTTCAAATATTTTAATATTTATTCAGATATAGTGTTACCGTATTTCATCCAAATATTTAGAAAAGAAATACAATTTCTATATTACTTCCAAAATATAGCGGTGTCTGTTCTATATTATAGTACCGTATTTACCCAAAAATTCCAGTATTATGTGATTGTGTTCACATTGTTGAATTGTGTTTACTATTGTGAAGTATTGTGATACTGTGCTGTTGTAAGCTTTTGGAGACTTGTAAGTAAGAAAGACGGAAAGCAATTGTATTGAAAGTGATTCAAGTTGTGAACACTTGAAAATTTAGTGACTATACATTGTAATTGAGTATAGTTGTGCATAAGTGAGGTGCGCATGTGTGATAGTGAAGTAAATACATGAAAGACACTTAACGCGAGAAAGATATTTCACTTTATACTGAAGAAGTGAATTTGAGTTTGAGACTTGTATGATTCAGGTAGTACGCAAGATATTTTAAGCTGTGATGTGAGTAAGTCAGAATTGACTAATAAATCTATTTTAGTTAGAAGGTAAGTGTATAGTATTGATATAATACTGAATTATATACAGGTAGATTAAATTGTTGAATTTCACGATTGGAATAGAATTGTATTCGTGAAACTGAAAAAGCATTTTGTGAAATTTGAAGTGACATTATAATAGTAAGAAGGAGAATATGGAGTCTGAAGACCCTCCTGGAGCTGTTGGTGGAGTTACGGAGGAGGATGCCAAATTATTAGAAGCACTGCATCTCTTAGGTATTAAACCTAAACTCGATACAACAGAAGATGTTGTAAAACTTCTGAAAGTATTTAGTAGTGTAAAGGAAGAGTCAAGTGATGTACATACAACAGGACCAACAGCTAGTACATCAAAAGCTGGCACTTACCACTTCCCAAAATTATCTACCTTTTACGGAGATGAAGGAAAAGGAGAAGTAACTTGGGATACTTTTAAATATGAAGTACAATCACTTTTAAGTGATAAAGTGTTCACTGAAAAACAGATTATGCTCGGTGTATGTGAGCATTGAAAGGTAGTGCTAGCGATAAAGTTAGAAGGTTAGGACCAGGGGTATCAGTCAAACAAGTCTTAGAAAAGCTGGAAAATGCTTATGGTATGGTAGAATCAAGAGAAAACATCATGAAAAAGTTCTATACTTGTGAGCAAAAGTCAAATGAGTCTGTGGAAACTTTTGCGTCACGTTTAGATGAGTTGTTTGACAAAGCAGTGGAACTGAAAGGATTTAAGAGGAGTGACAGAAATATTAAAACAAGTATTGCACTCTGGATAAAGAAAATACTTAAAACACATGTCTGTATATCAGTGTGATAAGATAGCAGGATATGATGATTTCAAGAAAGAACTTTGAAAGATAGAATCTGATATTAAAACTGAAGGCCCAACAGAGGAAAAGAAAGCTTGTAAAGCTACAGTAAATGTGGAGAAAAAGGAGAGCAGTGAACTTTCTGAAGTAAAGCAGTTGCTTCAACAACTGAATGATCGGATAGATGTTCTTGAGAAAGAAAAAGAACAAAAAGGATATGAGTCAAACAGACGAAATTGGTATGGTGGTCGTGGTTATTCAAGAGGTACATTTAGAGGTAGAGGACGATGAAGAGGCGATTATAACCCACAGAGACCAACAGGTACAGGGACTTTTCAGCCTACCTGTTACCTTTGTAACCAGAAGGGCCACTTACAAAGAAACTGCCCTACAGCTTACAACCAGATAGTATGCTACAAATGCAATGAAAAGGGCCACAAGAAAAACAACTGCCCAAAAGCTTAAGTGCTTCGGTTGTAGGATCGGACCAAAGCACAAATAAACAAGATCCTAAATTAATTGGAGATACAAATTTAGTCAATATAATACTACATGGCATTCCTGCTTCTGCATTACTTGACACAGGCAGTTGCGTTAGTGTTATAGCTGAATCAATTATACAGACCGATTTCCATTTTAGTAATCCTAAAGCTGCTATGTATTACACAACAATATATACCTAAAATATTTTGAAAACCATTGTGTCAGTATAATATGCCAATGTGCTGCAACTCTGAAAATGTCGTTATAAATATAGCTTCGTATGCATATTATGCATTTCAAGAACGTAGAGCAATTTCGTAGACGCAGTTGAATGATTGATTAAAGTGTACTTCTGTGCGTAGTTAGACATTGTAGAAATTCAAAAGGCTCAACTTGTATTTGATACTTTATCATCATCATGATTTTTATGTTTATAATAGTTCTCGGTCAGTGTTAAGTATAACTGTAACATGATCTCCATATTGGCCTTGGCTATTAGCATACTGATACATAGTTGTTGTCAAAACACGTATTAGATAAAATCAGAGACGTAATTGAATGTTAGTGATTTTTTATGATCCAGTTACTTTGCTAAATAATATCTTGAAGGCATCGAAATTTACGTACTTAGAGAAATTCATGGTTTATAATGAATGATGAAAAAGATCGTTTCAAACATGATATAGTATCAAGTTTTTATTCAAGTAATGTTGTCCTTGAACTGACACGTGATACGTGAAAAGTTTAATAAATTGTGAAATATAAATACAAAATAAAACTTGTTGACAAGGATGTGATATTTACCACAAAAATATAGATGTTTTCCACTAACTATTAGTTGTCTTCTTTGAAAAGGCTATGAATACGAGAAATATGCTCGTAAATAAAACAAAAACTACTTTAAGATGATTTCTGCACCCTTGTCAAAATTATTACGTAATTCAATCGCTATTAAGCACACAACTGGTAGCAACATGAAACTATATATTTCTAATAGTATTCATTTAAATACAGAAAATGCATTCTTGTTTCAATGTTAAACCAAAATACCTTTCACTGTATGAACTCCAGGCGCCAATTTCAAGAAAAAACTGAAGTAATTGCGCAGTTGGCTGTTATTTCAAATGCTTGTTTTTGCACTTATACGTTTTCAATGTTGCCTTATACATCTGTATCAGAACCGTATATCAAACCGTATGTGACTGTATAAAAAATCAAAATGCAACAATTCTGAATTTTACAGAAAACGAAATACAGAAATAAGAATATACTTAAGTAAATAAGTTCGAGAATATATTATATGTATTTGAGTGAAATAAGTACTGCTGACAAATACTACTAACCATAGTATAATTTAGCAATAAGAACATTGTTATAGACAAAATCCACATTAAAAACAATAATAACTTAAAGAACAACACGATTCAAAATAAAAGACTAAACTAAGTAATCACTTAAGTTTTTTCGTGAAATTGGAGCCAGATGCAAAAGAAATACATCAAAACTATATTACTATGTACAAAAAGAAATATTCACATATATTGGTCACCTCACATAACATCTCTGCCAATGTGCTTTGCAAAATATTTATAGAGATCATACTTTCGAAACGAGTCACCTAAGGAGGTAGGTTACCTTAATATTTGTATGTGCGCATGTACAACCGGATGCTAACGTGACGATTTACGACGACGTTTACGACAAACTAAACGTGTATATCCATTCTTCTGAAAACAAATCATCTGGTGCTTTATGGTTTAATAATGCAGAAATAATGAATAAATTGCCGCAGAAACGCTTCAAAACAGTGTTGCCTTAAAATGACGTCATGACGTTGCGTGTCAGTTACCGCGCAAAATTAATAGCTTTTATTTTGAAAGAACGTAATTCCGTGCATTTTCTTTATTTGAACTATTTTCAAACAGCCATTATTTGCTGAAATATTTTTATGAGTCTTTAGTTCTGAATAATAATCAATACTTTGCTTTTTTGTAGCTATATTGAAATGTCATGCGGAATGTAAGAAAATGGATGATGGTAACCAATGTTATTTGAAATATAGTTGGGTGAAAAGTTACTTGTTACGGCCATTTTCAAATAAAAAACTGGCAGTTTGATTTGTAATGACGTAAAAACTATGGCGTCAGAAAAATGTATTATTAACTTTGAGCTTTCTTTTGTTTTATAGGAAAAACAATGAATCGGGTCGTGTTAGAATATGTTAAAGATGTATTTACAACACATTTATGAATTCGTTGCAAGTTGTTTCGTATAAAACAATAAAATCTTTAATTGTTTTATTTGGGGACCATATGCCGCTTCTCATGGACTTACATGGAAGTGTATTTACCCCAACACCGTGCGAATTGGTTATTCCTAATCCCCGTGCCGTACCCCTACCGTACATCCATTTCCCGGAACTATCGGTTTTGTTCAGAGAAAGGCGGAAACCTACATCTGTAACATCAAAATACTTCAGAAACACGTAAAAATCTGCCGTTAGATAATTTGATATATCTATAATATTTAATGATTTATCAAAATTATTTCTATTTTTTTCGGGCTCCGAATTGGGATAACCCCATTTATTTTTATAAGGTATGAAAATTTACAAGACAATAACATAAAAGAAGACACTAAATTACCAATTCATACAAACATATGAATAATAAATTCAGTAATTGAACACAATAGTTACTTCGCCAGTGAAATAGAACTTGTTCGAAAACGAAATGACAAGTAAAATTTGACGAAGTTTCTTTTGTCTAAATGTTTTCAAGCTTACAAATATTTTATCATACCATGATTCAAGATTAAGTTTCGTTTCAACAATTAACTAGCCGGTATTTTAGAAAAAGACACAGTTCAATGACACTAAAGTAATAACATAAAACATGTCATTAATATAAGTATCAATAAATAAAAAACGAAAAAGAAAAAAATACATTAAAACATCAAGACTTGAGACATGCAATCCAAGATCTTCATTGAATTTGAAAATCATTATTTTTAAATGATGATACACTATACTGACAGATATACAAAAATAATTATTATAATGGTATTTGTTACCACACATATAGTATATGAATGTTGACTTATTTCTTATAATCTTGTGAATAAGAAGAAAAGTTGAAATATTGCAAACATTAGAAATCAACATTATTTTCACTTTGAACATGTTCATGCTGATTAATAAAAAAGGAGATCAATAAAAAATCAGATTGTCTTACATTAATTTCCTCTTTTACTCTCTTTTTTATTATTCTCTTTCAACAGAACATTTTGTATTTACTATATAATAAACCACTTGTTGATATTCATTAGTCGTGTTTTGATACTGTATTTGTTGTCTTACGGTGTTGATTGTTGACATTTTTAAATTCTTAAGTGAAGGGGTTTCTAATTCAGCTCTGAATTTATGAAAATTCCGAAATTTCCAAATGTGCCATTTAGTTTCGAATATAAACGTGTTGATTAAATTAACATTATTTGAAGAAAGTCCAAAAGCAATGTCTTCAAACGAAAAAAATATTTTTAATACTCAGTATTTTAACTGGTTCTTCTAATATTGTTTGAATATATTTCCAGATTGGTTTACTTTTTCGCACTCCCATAATAAATATATTAGTGTTTCCCTATAAGATTTACACATGCTACAAATAGCGTTTGAGAGACGCATCAAACTTAGTTTGTTTTCTGTGAAAATACAATTATGTAAAAATTTCCATTAGAACTGCTTAGCTTTTTTGTGGAATAACAGGGGTACAAATTTGACCAAGTACAATTCCAATTTATCAAAATGCTTGTAGTTTTAAACTTTTCTTCTAATTTTTTTCTGTATGAAGTTTTTTGGTTGATTATGTCGTGCAAATATATTTAAAATGTCGCGTGATTCCAATTTACTAGGCCTACTAACGTTTCCATTTCGCGTACAGACAGTTAAATCTCTTTGGGACAAAATGATCTTTCGGTTATTTTGATATTTAACCTATATTTCGAAACCTAACTTTAAGATATTCGTAAATTCTTTAGGTATGCTGGATTTAAGTTTCATCCACTCTGCAATCCAGTTAGTGGAATTATTTAATTTTCGTAGAAGCTCTCTTTCTGAAATGATATTTTTATTTGAACAATCCCAGATGTCTTGAATTGTAACAATATTACTTTTCAAAAAGGACTTAAAAAACCGTGGCTTACTGCGTGATACAATTTTATGTTTTCCAAATAATTTACATTTTAAAAGGTCGTCCGATTTTAACGGTTCAAAACATTTGAGAAAATCACACCAGTTTTTTATTGCTTGCATGTAAAAAAAAAATGAACCGGGGTTTTCAAGAGTGATTTATCAAAAAATGAGCATGTACATATAAAATATCTTTGGTAATATTCTTTATCTCGTGCAGACAAAACAGACTTTCCTATTACATTCCAATTTCGAACATCTGCATGCAAAATCTTGTATAACATTTTTATATTTAAAGCCATGCTCAGGTCTGGTACACTAAAAAGACTGAGACCACCGGAATATTTTTCACGCTTAAGTGTATTTCTTGCAACTAGGGGCTTTCTATTATCCCAAAGAAAATTCAAAATTATTAGCTCTATTTCTTTTGCGTTTCTTTCAAGTATACGACGTGTTTCTAGTTCGTACATTATAGTTAAAAAAACGTAAGTTTTGATAATCAATGATTTTCCGTTAAAAGTGAGATCTCTTGATTTCCAACATTCTAGACAAGATTTTATTTTATTGATTTTTTTTCTCTCCAGATGTCCTCATTGTCAATGCCGTAGCTATGATGAATGCCAAGCGTTTTAACAAAAGACTTAGTCCAATTTATTTCTTTATAGTTTTGTCTTTGAATATGTCCATAATTATACCTGTAGTTTTTTCTTTGTTTAAGTTTGCCATAGACGCGCGTTCATATAGTTTAAGATCTTTGAAAATATGGTACAAAGAGTCTTCATTTTTCGCGAACAATTGCGTGTCATCCACAAACTGGTTTATTTTTGCTTCGTAGGTGACCTTATCAAGTACCGGAAGTTGGATGCCTGCTATTCGGTTATTATTTCGTATTTTATTTAGGTTCTGCTTCTAGAATATATATAAAAAAGGTGCACATGGGCAACCTTGTTTTATTGAACGCGTGATAGTGAAAATATTGACATAAAACCATTATACTGAATACTAACTTTTGAGTTTTCAAGAAGCATGTTGACCCAGTTTTTGTAGTTTTGACCAAATCCAAATTTTTGTAAAGATAAATCTATCCATTTCCATTCGCACCGATCAAACGCTTTGACCTGATCGAGAAAAATGATAAGACCGTCTTGATTTTCATTATCACAATAATTAATTAAATCTTGAATGTATCTATCTGCCTCGTTAATATTTCTGCCCTCTATATACCCTTTTAGATCAGAATTGATTAGATACGGTAAAACAGGTTTTCGTTTTTGTCGTGTTGAGCGATCTGTGGAGTTTCAACTTTTTCTATTTTAAGCGTTCCAAAAGACATTTTGCCACAATTTTATAATCAACATTAAGTAGGGTTATAGGTCGCCAGTTTCTCAAATCTTCGCGCTCTCCCTTTTTATAGATTAATGATAATACACCCTTATATTGGGAGTCGCTTACAGTGTTTTCTAAAATTTCATCAACAACTTTGAAATCATGTTTTATCAAATACCAACATTTTTGATACCACTCAGCTGGAAGTCCGTCAATGCCAGGTGATTTCGATTTTTTGAATTTAAACACTGAATTTTCTAATTCTAATAAATTGATTTTTGATTCAAGTGAACGTTTATCGCTTGTCGTTAACTGGTTTCTTATGTTGAAGAGTAGAATATTCGCTAATTCAAAATCAATATTTTCGGCTTGAAATAATTTTTTTGTAAAATTTTGTTTGAATGTTTTCTATACCAAATTCAAATTTTCCTGATTCTGATTTTATTTTCGACCAAAGCTTTTATTTCCCGTTTCTTTATCAAAATTATTAAATTATTATTGTGTCAATATTTATATACTTTCATGTATAATAATATATAAGAATGTAAACAACCGCGAAATACATTTCTAATAGACTTCAGCTTCCGTACATTTCCGCCATTCTCCGTTCAAAACAGATTGTTCCCGAATATGGATAAACACTGGAAATAGTTTCCGTAGCATTTGTTGAAAAACCTATAATCTACACCCTTCAAACTTAGTAGGATGATTGGTCAAATGGAGTATATAACCCCCATTGCTATTTTTTTAAATCAATAGGTTAAAGGTTAAAGATGCAGCAGCCGGAATGATTCCTCTCTGCTTTTTTTTCTGGTTTTTTTTTTTAAATACAGAAAATACAGTTTATTCAGTCACACCTTAAGCCAGTTTATTCCAGATGTTCCTCAGCTGAGCGACCTAGGACTATTTGGTCCCCTTGTTAACTATATTTGCCTTAATCTGCGGACAAAAACAAAATACTGTCAAGAGTTTGGCTAAATATATGACTGTCATTGTTTGAAATAAAAATTGATCTTGTATTTTGTACCAACCTGCGTTTAATCAATGCCCGCCACACCCCACCTCGTTGTAAGTTAATGTAAGCCAATCTAACATGGTGACCTGCACATTTTCTTTTTGTTTTAGATTAGGTAGACATAAGCAAAGACATGTGCAGTGTTTGATTTTATTCTATTATGTGAAACTCGATAAAATAGCAACAATACCAACTAAAGATCGACAAAAACTTTAACCATCGGGTCTGCAGAACAATTATAATAATTGTTTTTTTAACAAAATCAATTTCTTTTGATTTTTCTTAGCATGTTTCCACTAGAAACAATGTTTTCTGTTATAAATATGCTTAGATTTTAAATTTATGTTTGTTATTGTACTTTACTGAAATACATGGTAGGAGTATGGTAATTTTGAAAAATGTTCAAAATAATGTCATATCTGGGGGCAAATAAAACTGAAACAGTGCTGGGAACCTAGTATTTTTATTTCATTTTTCCATACATCATAACATGATCTTGAAATACTGAACATTTCATCAAAATCTATAATTGCGAAAAAATCACAAAACTGCCGCGAGCGTCTTTAAGGAGCAAGTTTACCTTGTTACAAGGGTAAAATCAAGTTAATTGAACCATAGCAACTTAAAATTGTAATTCGTGTAGCTTATTGTTTTAGCTGTTACAATCACAAGTTCGTTTTTCTCGTCCCTTCAAATATAGTTTTTCCCAGGTTTGAAGTACATGACCCTCCAAAAGTATATTTTATTGAAAGAAGATAGGAAAATATGGATATTTAACACTTTTCAGTGTATAACTTTAACAGAGTATTAATCAAAGGCATCTCTTCTAAAGGGACTTTGCCTTTAGCTATTGAACCCTGACAACTACCGCATAACTGACAATATCTCCTTACATCTGACATTACCCCTGGTCAGTTAAATTCACCTATGACTCTATATCAAGTCTTTCTTACTCCTAAATGACCTAATAGTAACGAATCATGCGCAACTTTCAGCACTGTTTTCCGGAAACAACTTGGTACAAATAAGTGTCTACTTCCGTCTGCATACCGGGCAGTAAATTTTCTATACAACAGTTTATTTCTAACCTTAAACTTCACTAACCCTTTATCTCTACACTGTTTACTCGTACCTTCCTCAACCTTCTTTCTACACAAATCGTAAGTGCTATTTTTCTGTTGCTTTTCCAGAAATTACTCTTTAGCGATATCTAGAATTGTGACGGAACTTTAAGTTTATATTGCTTCTTAACTTTGGCCTGCGCCCTAGTTTCTACTGCTGACGCTAAGCTGCTTAACTTAGGTTCTACTGTAACAGCTCCCTGTATATTGCCAATTAAAACATCATTTGTTGGATTGTCTACAACAAACGCCTCATCTGTACCCTTGTCATATGAGCAGTCAATGTTTACTACAGGTGCATCTAGCGTGTGTTCACTCTCATCTTTGTACTTACATCTACGGGTTTTCTCTAATAACTAATTTGTTTCTACCAAATCCCGTTTCATGTCACACATGTACAACCTGTATCTCCCATAGCGATTATATTACTACCGTTACATTACACTCAGTATACCTAACTCATCAACATCACTGAGTTCTTTCAAACTATTTCTACTCTCCGACCTATTAGACTGACTCTTATCTCTATCTCTATTTTTTCCTCTAATCCTAGTTTGGTCACAGCCTCTACCCATAATTCTTTTTTCCTTACTTTCTTTATTCTCTCTTTACTACTCTCCTGCTCATGCTCTACCTCTGTTGCTGCACTAGCACTGTTACCGGACCTACCAATTCTACAGTAATACGACCTGTGCCCTGTGCCCTATATGTCCATAATTAGTACATTTCAGTACACCATGAGGCTAATAACCTCAACCTCTATTTGCGCTATTACGACTACATCTATTTGCATTGACTGCATTTCGATTATTATAAAAATGCCTTTGAGGGATTTCATATGGTTTATTGCCTCCGTCCTTATTGTTCAATTCACGACACATTTAGGACCATCACGGATTTTTGCAAACAAATCTGCCTCCAGCACAACATCCTTAGCTTTATTCAGCCTCTTGCTACTCAAATTCTGATATGGTTCACTATTACATACATCTCAGAATTAATCACTAAGCATAAAGTCTAAAAAACATTCACAAGTTTTCTCCCCTTTGCTCAACCTAAACCGGCCATCTAAGTGTCAACTGATTCTAGCTACAAACACCACAAGTGCCTCATTTTCATGCGGTCTTTCAGTTCCGAACTTTTTCTTATAGATATCGTCAGTAAGTTCAAACTGACTTAACACAGCGGCTTTTAATTTATCGTAGCATTTCCAATCTTCTAATAGAAGCCTATCGGATACCTCTTTCGCCGTACCTTTAAGTAGGAATGGTTCAAAGACCATATCTCTGGTTCCCAAAGCCTGCGCAACAACGTAAATCTCGTACAAGTACGCATAGATAGAATCAATTTTCTCATCAAAGGGGGACATCTCAACCTTTACCTTTTTTCTGACTCATCGTTTCTAAGTTTCTTTTGAACTTGAATTCAGACTTTATGTGTGAGTAGACTTGTCACTTTGTATGTTTATGTCCCGCCAAAATATTGAACTTTGCACATGAATCACGGCAGAGTCGTTAAGTTGACTATTTCCGCTCGAAAGTAATATAAATTTGACAATTGAAGGCCCGTTAGAGTGGTTAAGAGGGATAAAAACATAAAATGCTAAAGTTTAAAAATAAATAACTTCCTTATTACTAAACCGAATTTAATGAACTTTACATGGAAATCTTAGTCATCAAATGCAGAAAATCATTAAAGTTATTCCAAGCGTGAAATCTGACAGTTACTTCAGTAACTCAAACGTTTACAAAATGATGATGCAATACCTGTCTTTTGTAGATATGCCGTATGTCAGTTTTAGACAAATATCTTGATAAAACTGATTATAAAATGTAGTACCTGGATATGCATTATCAGTTTAATTTTAACAAAAAAAAATAGAAAAATTGGAAACTTCACAGGTCGCTCAACACGACAAAAACGAAAATGTTGCAGGCTCGGTTTGACTGAGCCTGTTCATGGACGGTAGTGGAAATGCATGATACCGTCCACGCCCTCTAGCCCCGGGTTGAGCAGAACTCAACATTTACGCATGCTTAAAGTACAAAAAGCAATTTAGAGACATCTGCAGTGTTTTCAAACGTGGAACCTTCAATGATACACGTGTTGAGGCGTGTAATTCCATGGAAAGAGGCGTTTGGTCCCCAGATAAAGTAATGGGTTTGCCCCAAACGAGAAAACAATGGGCAGAACGAAACGAACTAGAATTTAGAAAGGGGGTCTGAGGTTAGGAAGCCTGCATATCACAGGAACTGTCAAAAGACAAAATTAAAAAGCAGGCACCATATCCACCATATCCAAGGGGTGATTATACAATACCAAAGGCTATTAAAGCGGAAGTATTGGAACCACCCAGGCCGAAATGGTCATGCTGAGAAACTAAACAGTACCAATAACACGACATAAAAGCCGTGCTGAACGATCTGAGAAGATCGAAATATAATAGCCCAGGCCCCTGATTGAATGTAAGGGGAGACTTTTTACGGCCGCCACACGGCACAAACAACGCTGCTGTAATAATAAAATAGAAAAAGTGGAAACTTCACAGGTCGCTCAACACGACAAAAAAACAAAAATAAGACTCAATTGCGCATTTCAAATGTTTTACACTAGATTTAAAGGAAACGTACTCAGCTGTGTGTTAGTACCTGCTTTAGGAGTTTTACACAAACCAACAGTTGTCTGAGTATTAAAGGACCCTTAAAAATATATAGATCTAATTTATCATCGGGCATCCCTACCTTCAAAGTTTGATTAAAGGTTTCGTTATTACAGTCTACTCGGGTATTCCGAATCAGTCTAAAATGCGGACCACTCTATACGTTTTACAGCTGATGATAATAATTACCTCAGCAAAATTAACATAATGGTTGTGTTTGTAATATTTAAGCATCTGTGCATATTAAACAAACGAAGATTATATCATTTATCTATTTTTCAAGCGATAAACACAGTTTAGGTGTGCTGTATATTGACTTAGGATGCTATCGTTTGCCGAGCAAATATAGAGCTACTCTTTTAAAGAGACTGTTAATAATTGTCAGGTGATGTACACAAAAAAAAATATATGGACATGATATACAATATATACTTGTCACACTATAGATATATAAATATTTTGACATTACATATAAAAAGTTGTATAAAAGTTGTATATATTGCACTTATATCTGTTCTATTTTATACCAAATAGTTATTTTATATAAGATATATTTCTCACTTCCCTTCCATCCCCGTATTAGCTGATGTTACCTTATTCATTTAAAATGCCTTGAACGCATACCAATAGTAAGACTGAACCATTTAACATGCTACTATATATGTGTTACACGGAACGACGGTTTTTCTCCATGTTGAAACTGCAACAATAAATATATACAGCTTTCATTATGGTCTTATTTAATTCAAAATGATTATTTTGTGTGATCTATACTATCATGAGGTTTTAAAACTGGTATCCGAAAGGTAGAAATGAGTAACGACAATAATAATTCGGAATGCCCGGAAATGACTTCAAATAGCCGAGGTCACGGAGTTAGGATAAATTTAAATATTATGCAAAGAAAGTGATATTTCAGAAATCAGATAAAAGTTTTTTATTAGCAGTTAAATGATGTATTCATGAATACGTATAAACGATATTGTACATGTTTAAGCATTATTCCAATTTAATTTTTATGAACACTGGCTCGGAATACCCGAGTAAACATAAACTGTACCTAAAAATAAATACCATTAAATAGTCACCGTAGGCCAAATTACTTCCAGATACCTAGAACCATGATATAGCTAAGTTTAACGCTTTTCCAAGAAGAACTTTAAACAGTTTTTTCTGTCCATAACAATGACCGGCCTTGGGACGCATGTTTTTATGTACTAATTTATGTTCTGATACCTAGAAACGGGATGTAACGAGACTAGCTTGAAGGTTTTTCCTCGTTTGACAAAAGATGAACGCCCTTGAAGATATTTTCTTACTTACTTAAACGTATTAATAAACTGTTTACTTGCATGCTTTGGTATCTACCTATATAACATGATGAAGTTGCAGATTTGGTGCAACCTTGGTCTTTATATTGACTGAAAATGTCACTTTTTTGTTTGAATTCAAATAACTGTCTTACTGAACAACATATGAAGCTTAAAATCTGCTAGAATGTGTTTTTAAAAAGCATGTTAAATAACATTTTAGCCATTTCAGTAAATTCGAAATCAAAATTAAACTCTGTTTAGGATAAACCCTGTTATTGATTGTTCTATATACTTCTATTCTACGAAATTGCCTTGCCACTTCTTATAACTCCTTTTAGAGGTCAATTAAATGTCTCTTGTTTTCTAAGATTACATTAAGAAAATCATTCATTCAATCAGGCACTTATTATATACTACAACTTTCACAGGAAACATTGTTATGCTTAATTTTGTCACAACTTCTCTGTGAAAGTTACATCACAATTTTATCCTATCAACTTATGACTTATTGAATCTAATGGGATTCCAATCAGAGTTTTCAACCAATCAAAGCCACGATTAAATGACAAACGGAACTATAATTTTTTAAGTAAATACATCAAAATAACAAAGATTTCCTTTACTGTCTTCTAAAATTCAAGCCTCTTATTCCTTTCGATGTTTACAACATAATGCTGCTTCCTTATCCTCTCCAATCCAACACAAAACATTGTCAACACATTTTCACATCATTGAGGATAACCAAAAGGGACATAAGTATTTAACAGACACTTAGTAGATAAATAGTGTTTGAAACTTTGATGGAGACAACACACAATTCTAATTATCATGAAAGAGCATTAAACAGGAGACTTTACAAGTCTTCCAAGTAGACTTCGGCAACAAGCATTTAACAGATTTATAATTAGTAACACTTTTCAAACAGATACAAGTCCAAATAAAAAGAATCATATTCCTGCGAAGAAAGTTAAGTTGCAGTTGATATATGCTTTACTCTCAAATGAATGACTGTCAAAGAATCTCAGTTATTTCCACACAGTTGTAGACAATGAAAACCTAAATGACTATTTTGAAATAAAAAGTATTTTCTATACTTATCTAGCAACACAATGATGTTGTCTATCCCATAATACCACATCGGAACAGTTAAAAAACTGAATTATAAGTAGTCTAAACAATTAATGGGAGGTAATTCATTTCTATTATTAAGTACCAATATTTGAATTCTGACAACATATTGGTACAATGTTATCATTTTTCCTGTCACACAGATTAGCAACATCACTTTAAGGGGAGCGGTGGCCTTGTGGATAAGATGTTGGCCGCTTAGTCCATGGGTCGTGGGTTCGAGCCTTACTGGGGTCAGGACCATGACTTCTTATATGACACAAGTACTGTTTTTCCAGGAAGCGGACTCACAGGTGGTTCCTATAGGTTTGAAGCGTTCATCATAATCGAGCTATAAACTAAACTAAAACTGACAAAACTGAAAATCAAATCAGTTATGAAACATGATTATAATGCAGAAAAGAAAATCAGATACGCATGAACTTCTCCAGAAATAATCTTTACAGTTCTTACTTTTCCCTTATCAAACAAGAATGCACACAATGTATTATATTCCCTAAACAATGTAACTGTAGCCTGAAAACTCCATAGAATCAAGTAAAGTTAAATTTCAATGTTATTTCAATCTAAAATTGATAATTTGAACTAAAGACAATAGTGTATACAAACAGATAATACAAACTTTTAGTAGCCCTGGTCTGTATATTGACTGAAAGTGCCCAACATATTGCCGTAATTCATGCACTAATGGGTTGATTTGATTCTTTTACAAACTCAAAAATAACAAAATATTTTTCTCTGACAATGTTATTTTAGGTTTTCTTTAGCAGAAATGGACCTGTCACACACGCCGTAATTCAGATTTGACCATTGAAATATGATTCTTTCAAAAACATAACATCAGTAATAGTGATTTTAATATTATAAAGAAGACAGCTGAATATTTGAAACAGATAAAAATGTCCATGACGGGAAGTATACTCTTGCAAAAAAAAACAGTAGAAATGCTTTTATCTGCAATAAATGGCTGTCAAGAGTTCATGCTTACATTATTATCTTACAGTCACAGACCAGAGAAAGCTTTAATACATATTTTAGAACTAAACATAGCAGCCATACTAATCTTACGATCTTAGATGATATTGTATGGCCAAATGTGTCTCGCTGAAGCAGTTATAAAGGAACTATAAGCATTCTTAACAATTAATGGGAGGTAATTCACTTCTATATTCTGTACCAATATTTCAATTCTAATAAACCGTTCGTTAAATTTTGGCATTTTTCTGTCAAACCAACAAACACCAACTCTTTTATATAGCATGAATATCATACCGAAAAGCAAATAAGGTATGTATGAACTTCTCCAGAAAAAAAATGTTCTATTGATATTTTCTTTTCTTACTCTGTCCTATAAAAAGCACAAATTAGACTACCTGTCCTTAAAAATGTAACTAGAACCTGGACACTTAACTAATAAAGGTAAGATAACTAATTTTTATATAGACTTCCATCCTAACAAAAGAGACCACACTTTTTAATAAATGATTTATTGCAGAGCATTCCTTTTCTTGCCGAGCCTTTAATATCAACTGTAAATATAATTCAATGATTGTAATTTTACGATAGTTTTCACTGAGCAGCAGAACTAAAGGTAATCTAATTTTCAAATTTTAATTTATTTTCCTCCTTTCAATTGAAATTTTGAACAACTTAACCAATGAAATACAAGTTAAATTCCTGAAACATTATCAATTATCGCATACAATGAGAAAATTGGGAGAAATAATAGCAAGAGTCAGAATCTCTTGTCTTCAAGGAAAATAAAAGTAGTTTCCATATGTATTGCAGGAGGTCGTAGAAGCACATTTTAAGTTATGCCTTTCTTAATGTCTGTAAGTTTAGTGACATACCTCTACTATTCTTTTTCAAAAAATGCCCTGGCTGTCTCAGTACATGACTGCCTCACCATTATGTCTAATATTCTTTATGGATCCATAACCAGTCAAGCACGTGTGTTCACCTAGATACAAATTATTTTAAACATCAGTACAGTCATTCATAATTCCAACCCTCTTCAAAATTCTGGCATTATGCAGACACTAAATATTGCAAGTATTACCTTTGTCGAATTATATTATATGTACCTGATAGAAATATTAATAATGCAACCCTTGAGCAGCTCCAGTCCTTATTTTGACTAAAAATGCCAAGTAACCAAGTCTCAATTTCTGTAATTGTATTGCACAACAGCTGGGCGGCTTTGAATCGGCTGCAAACTAAAAAAGAAGAAATTATTTTCTATATCATTTCTTTCAGAAAATTCACATTTAGAATTAAAACCTCTTTGAGACACTCTTCTTGATTTTTCCATAATCTTCCCTTATAAAAAATAGCCTTGTCACTTGAGCGTAGACCATTGAAACATGATTCTATTAGTAATATAAATTCAGACACACAATTTAGTAATGTTATAAAGAGACAGCAAATCATTTGAAACAGACGCAACTATACATAACAGGAAGCAAAATCTATCGAAGAAAAAAAAATCCTTTGAAGATTATTTTTTAAATCTCCAGTCAAATGTTAATTTCACATAATGAAATACAATTGAAAACCTAAATACATATTTTAGAACTAAAAATATCCGCCCTACTTATCTTGTAAAACAATAATGTTGTCTAGTCCAAAATATCTCACTGAGCAGTTAAAGCATTCTAAACAGACAATGGGAGGTAATTCATTTCTATTACTGTGTACCAGCATTTCAATTCCGAAAACACTTTTGTTTTCTGTGCAACAGATTAACTACAACACTGACTACCAAGCATGTACATCATAACAAAAAGCAAATATGTTTGAAATTCTTTAGAAATAATTTTGTTCAAATGATACTTTCCTTTCCTACTCTTACAAACAAAAAAGTACTTTTTCCCTCAAAGATATAACTGGAGCCTGTCAGTGAACACATGACTTATATAATACTTGTAAGATAACTTTATTTTAAATCTTGACTTCCAATTCAACAAAAGAGACAACGTCTTCTACCAAATAAATTATTGTAGAAAATTGCTTTAAAACTTCTCTTGAGCCTTACAAATTACCTATATGTATCATTTAATGAATGTACTTTAATGACAAGTCAAATATCATTCAAATTACACATTCTGAGGACATAGTAATAAATGGTTACTACTAAAAAAGGATTTTTTTCAGAGAGTTAAATTAATTATTGTTTAATAATTTAAGGTAAAAATATATAGTTTAAGCAATATTTGATTACCAAATATTCAAAATTTACAGCATAATAAGTGCAACAGGTGTCCGAAGGATGCGTGTTTATTTTATTCAAAGTTAACAATAACTCAAGTTTAACAATCAAAGCTTTTAAAATGATGCCTTAGTTTTCGTCATGTTCTTTATATAAGACACTCGTATTATTAAGTCCAATACCGTATGTTAGGAATAAGTTGTTCTTTTTAAAAAAGCCGTTATTATTTTTAATATTTTCCATATATTATCATGATCATCATTATTATCACCAATTTTTTTCTTCTCATTGTACTTTAAACATTATCCTCCTTAATAACTGAATGTACATGCAGTTGATCCATTTACGGGCGTTCTTCGCAGAAGTACTGAACAGTTTTCCGTGTAACATAAAAATGAATGCCCTTGAATGTTTACCCATATAAGCCATTATATCCTGGATAGCTAGAAGCATGATGTAACAAAATTTGCTTCCAAGAAATTTGTAGTTTTTCTCGTATTATAAAATATTAGCTTACTTTATGACTATGTAAATCAGTTTCATATTTCATTAAAATTGCGTCGCGTGACATTTTTTGGCATAGACTAGTATCATCCTTATGCGCGATTTTTTTAGCCTAACCGGGAGACGCAATGCGCCGATATTGTATCAACAGCAATTGAACCAGTGAAAATATATCCTGTACTTGATGCTCGTTTTTAGGCTGGCGATATTCGCCTGACTATTAAAAACCATATATCGAGTTTCCACAAAGTTAAACAGGTGCTGAGACTGACAATACAAAATATAATTTCATGCGCAATTCAAATAGTCCGCCACGTTTATCAGTTTTGCCATAGAGTTGTATAAAAAAAATGTTAAACTTACCTGTTTCAATAGATCTATTTGCTCAAACAAGTTATTATTATTATTATCATTATTATTATTATTTACCAGATTTTTATAGCGCTCTTTTCATCTATAAAATAAACGTTCAAAAGCGCTGTACAAACTACATATCACAGATTGATATGGACATACAATACAACACACAAAAATATATATTAACAATAAAAGGTATTTAGCCTGAATCAGGTTTTACATTTTAATTGTACTAGGTATTTTAAAGAACAATAAAGAATAGAAAATAATTTCCATTGCAAATCTTGTTTTTCACTGCAAAGAGAGTTTCAATAGACCTTGAAGAAAAGTGTGTTTTCAATGATCGTTTGAAAGCATCCAAGCTTTTAGCGTCTCTAATGGTAGCCGAAAGAGCATTCCATAACTTCGGTGCAGCTGATGAAAAACTACGACCACCATACCTCAGTTTTGCTTTTTGGAACAACTAGTTGTTTTGAGTTGTTCTTGGATCTCAAATGTCTTGCTGGCTGATAGAGTTCCAGCAAGTCTTTAAGATCGGTGATTGGTCATGCAATGTTTTGTATGTGTGAACTAGAATCTTAAAGTCCACTCTATGTGTAACTGGTATCCAATGCAGTTCTTTTAATACAGGCGTAATGTGATCATAACGCGATATTCTCGTTATAATTCGAGCTGCAGTGTTCTGAAGACTTTGAAGTCTATTGAGCAAGACCTTCGAAACACCATACAAGAGCGCATTGCAATAATCAAGGCGCGAAGTGACGAGTGAATTTACTAGACATTTTGTAGCATCTGTATTTAGATATTTCCTGATGTGGCCTATTTGACGTAGCTGTCCGTACCCTGATCTACAAACTGAGTTGATATGTTTTTCCATGCTCATTTTGGAGTCTAGAAGAGCACTAAGATTCCTTACACATTTAGATGGTTTAATGTTCTCTTCTCCAATTTTCACAGTAACCGATTCAATATGTTTTTCGTTTCTTTGAGAGGTAAATACAATGACTTCAGTTTTATGGGCATTGATTTTCAACATGTTGCTGTTCATCCAAGATACGATTTCTAAGAGACAGTTTTCAACACAGCGTAAAACATCCCTTTGAGAGACCGGATTTGTTGGTTTGAAAGATAAATAAAGCTGCCCATCGTCGGCGTAAAAATGATGATTTAGTCCATGTTTCTTGCAAATTGTACCAACTGGTTTAGTGTACATTGTGAAAAATTTTGGTCCGAGAGCGGTCGCTCAGATATGAAGTTATCCATTCAAGTGGTTTCCCTGCGATACCAAAGTGGTCGTGGAGGCGATGCAATAGTGTCTTGTGGTCGATGGTATCGAAAGGAGCCGAAAGGTCAAGCATCACTAACATTGTTACATCATTTTGGTCATGGGAGTTGAGAATATCATTCTGAACTTTCAGTAATGCAGTCTCAGTGGAGTGAAACTTTCTATATTCAGACTGGTGTTCTTCGTGGAGACTGTTCAAAGACAAGTGGCTTTCCAAACGAGCATCGACTACCTTTTCAAGTATTTTAGACACGTACGGTAAATTAGATACAGGTCTGTAGTTCTTCAGAACATTTGCATCTAGATCTGACTTTTTGATGAGTGGTCTGATCAACGAATTTCGGTACATATGCTTTCTCCAAAGAATAATTGATTTTTTTAGTGAGAGATGGTAGCAGTTCTTCTAAGCATTCTTTCAAAAGCCATGTTGGTTGATCTAGCTCACACGATTTACTTGCAGATTTTGAAATAACTTTTTCACTTCATCCTGTGAGACTGGAGTGAATTCAACAAGTTTATCTATTTGCGAGTTCGAAATTTGCTCGGTGGTAACACCGGTTTGTAAGTCTGTTTCTGACCTAATTTTATTTCTAATTCCATCAATTTTATCGATGAAGAAATCGATGAAAGTTTGCGCTAGTTCTTTGGAAGAAGAAGATGTTGGCAGGACGGCCTCCTCGTCTCTACCAAGAAGATTCTTTGTTACTTTGAATAAAGTTTTCTGATCTCGTCCGCAGGATTCTACTTTTTCAGAATAGAAATTTACACGTGTTTGTATCAGCAATTTATTCACAGAAGCACAGTGATTTCTGCATATCCCATGATCCACTGTCAGATTTGTTTTTCTCCATTTGCGTTCAAGTTTTCGTTTCAAATGTTTGGCTTTGTGTAGTTCTTTATTATACCATGGACAAGTCGGTCTAAGTACTATTGTTTAGTAAGCCAAGAGGCGTGCTGGTCAACGAGTGATATCAAACTGTTGTTTAATGATTCCACGTGCTCGTCAACATCAGAAATTAACGTGTTCGTGTCAACATCAGAAATTAACGCGTTCGTGTCAAGAATCTCCAAAGATTTTATTTCGTTTTTAAATGATTTAATCTCAATGGATTTCAATTTTCGGAAGGTCACAGTTTTCTTTATTAGAGCAGGTTTTTCTGCTTGAATATGAAATACCACAGCGAAATGTTCGCGTGATATCTTCCCATTGAGAGTTCTGGGTCAGTAACTTCTATATTTGATACAATATTTTCAGTGTCTCTTGTGATAAGAACATCCAAAGTATGTCCTGCAACATGTGTTGGTCCTCGAACATGTTGTTCCATACCGAATGTTTCTAGACAGCTGTTGAACTTGGAAGCGTCACGATCCGTAGGTATGTCTAGATGAAAGTTTAAGTCGCCAACAATAACTATTGGCTTGTCAATTGTAGCGTATGTTGAAAGAAACAGAGGCCATTCGTGCTGAAGGAATTCATTAATACTGAAACCGTTCTTTTGTGATGGTGGTGGTCTGTATACGACTGAAAGTCGCAAGGAGATCTTATTTGTAGCAATGTTACAATCAATGTGCTCAAATGTTGAGAAGTGTCCATCACCGGAAGATGTCAGCATTTTAAATTTTAAATTGGACTTATAAATAATAGCGACTCCGCCTCCGCGCATTTTCCCGGGACGAGGGACTTGCTTCATGCGATAACCGTCAGGGACAAGCTCACTTCTGCATGTTTTTTCCACGGTAATGTCAATCCATGTCTCTGTGATGGCAACAACGTCAAAATTGTTTGAAAGGATAAAATCACAAAGGGGTATTGTATTGTTTTGTTTTTACA
>NW_026462885.1:0-3287 GCF_021730395.1 Mercenaria mercenaria | reverse complement strand
GATCTTGGGTTTATAGAACATACTTTTAGTGTTTTCTGACCTTTTGTTATGTTTAGAGATTCACATTTTATCTTTGTAATATTATTCATATTAATTTTATTATTATTCCTATTTGAGAAACATCTTGTTTGAATCACAGCGGGAATTTCTTGTGGGAAAGTTTGCAAATTATTTTCATTCACTCCTTGATTATTATCCTATGTCCTTCTCACACGATTTTGACCACCTCTCTTTCCTCTTGTGTATTTCTGAATCCGTAATTGCTTGGTTTGTTTTATGACAATAGGATTAGGTCGACTACCCTTGCAGTCACTAATAATGTTTTATTTTTCTAACGGTAAATACTTGAAAGATAACATTAGAAAATATTACATAATGATGGTAAATCAATTCGCCTCTATGAATGAAATGTCCGTATGAATGGAAATTTTTCGTTAATCAACACTGTTGACCGCTTCGTTATAGATCATGACCCCGGTCTATAAATGCTAATCAAACAAACGCTGGTTCCGAGAAACAATTGTCGATATGAGTTATGCTGCGCATTATTCGAGGACCTATCACGAAATATGAAATATCAATTAAAATGAACTTATAGTGATATGAGTTATGTCAGGTCTAATATTTAGGGCTTTAAGAAACTATTCTTTCAGATCATTTGCTTTAGGTACTTCGGGACGTAATCGCTGCGTGGAATTGCCAGAGTAACGTGAGAAGAAACAAATGACCACATTCTACGTGTTATATACCTAAACAGCGAACATGTTATATTTTGCTACAGAAATAATGTTTACATTTACAATAGAAACTACATGTATAACATTACCTGATTTAACAGCAGTTTTTAAGACTTTTTTATACTAAATTCGTTTTAAACATTCTGACGAATACTCAAAGATATAATGTAAAAAGTACTTTATCACCAATTTGCTTAAAGGGTGGGGGCGGGCGTAGATGTAAGCGAGTTTTATTTAAACACACATTTTCAACTGTTTTCAGGTTATATTAAGATAGTGGACCTGTATTGGTAATGTTTAACAATTACATTAACTTGATAGTCCTGAAGGTAACATATTTTCGCACTGTGATTCATCTTTAAACGACTTTTACCGTGTCGTTTTTGTTTGTTTATTTGTTGTTGTTTTTTTTCTTTTTTGTTAATTTTGAATAATTTTTTTTCCTCAAGCTGAAACAGAAACAAATTTAGGGTGGGGGCGTAGATGTAAGCGAGTTCTGTTTATATTAAGATAGTGGACCCGTATTGGTATGTTTAACAATTGCATTAACTTGATTCAGTCCTGAAGTTAACAGATTTTCGCACTGTGGTTCATTTTTAAACAACTTTTACAGTGTCGTTGTTGTTGTTGTTTATTTTTTAATTTTGTATAAATTGTATTGTTTTTTCCTCCAGCTGAAACAGAAACAAATTTCAAAGTGATAGCTGTTGCGCAAAACGATCGCAGAGAATTCATTTTACCAAATATTTTTTTCTAAATGGAACCTCAAAGTATTGCATTACAATTATAAAACACAAAATAAAATTGTCAATAACAATTTCTCTTGGGAGCCTCGAGTAAAAGGATTTAATCGGACAGAAATTAAGCCCCAACTCTTAATCAAAGCACTGAGAGGACTGATGTGGGCAGCGGTTGACATATTCTGGTAATGAGCATGAAAAGTAAGCTTAAGTTTGGTTATTATAGTTAAACTACTTTTGATTAATAAGCATTTTAAATCTTTCCATTACCAAATCAAGAGGTAAAACTCTGCTTTTACTCTGTCAAAGAGGATAAAATAATATCTGAGCAAAGCTCATGTACTTATTGAACATTTTGTGATGTTTGATTAATTTTGTTCAAAATCGTTTTTGAATTATAAGCATTTTTTAACAAATCAATGGAATACACCCTGTTTTTATAGGAGCAAAGGTCATGGACTAATTGATAATTATGTGATGTTTGGAGATTCTAGTTATAACAAAACTTGTAGAACACTTGCATGACGTAACTAGAAATTATTTGGTCACTACCCACTGAACATTTAACTATTGATCTTACATCGATAATTGTGGGTCACCAGTCTTAAATGACCTCCGTATCAAATGTTATCTTAGACCAAAGAATAATCTAGTTTTGGCAAAAAAGTTCTATTGTCAATGTGATCTTGACCTTTGACCTACTGAACTCAAAATTAATAAGGGCCATTTGCTCGCCATGACAAATCTCCCGCTCTCATAATCCTAGGCCCAAGTGTTGTCCAGTTATCATTCGCTAACTGATTTGTCTACAGACCGACCAACATCCATCATCAAACGCTAATATTTACAATATAACCCTCCTTCTTCGAAGGAGGGCAATTAATTTTCAAATTAGAAGATGCCAATGTCTCCAAAGTCCCCCAATGCATAGTTGTAATAGGCAAGAGTTCAGAAGAGGATAGGATCCAAAGACAAAGATACGCTAATAGTTGGCTGCGATAGAGATCATCTTCTTGGCATGTCCAATCACCCTAAGAAGTTACAAAATTCTGGGTGAAGTGGTTCTCAAGTAGTTCTGGTCCTTTGGAATCAATGAGTCCATTCAACATATGTAGAGTTTCGCTAAGCCGGTGCTAGGGGCGTAAGAGGTGTGGCACATTTCATGTTCGGACCCCTGTGACCTTGATCTTCGATCGAGTAAGCCCAAAAATCAACAGGGGTCATCTATTCTACATGTCCATCATTCTATTAAGTTTCAACATTCTCGGTTAAGTGATTCTCAAGTTATTGATCAGAAATGGGTTTCCATGTTCAGGCCCCTGTGTCATTGACAGGTGATTTTTTTATTTTATTCTTCAGAATAGTTCTTAAACTAAAAGCAACTACAAAAGAATATGTACAATGAAATTAAATGTCTCATTCAATTTCATACAACCAGGACAACTACTACTGTCTCCAATATCAGCTTACATCATGATCTTCGGGTTGCATTCAGTCATTTTTCAGCTGTAGATTATTACAACATGCCTTATAATCATGACAACATGCATGTTTAATGGTTGCTATATTTTCTGGTCCTTTGGGTCATGGAGTCCATTCAGCATATGCAGAGTTTCACTTAAGACGATGCTTTGGGCGGGCGTTAGAGGTGTTGCACATTTCATTACCTCTCATGAATAGACTCAGTCAGTCTGCTATTCTTCTTCTTCTTGGTTGCATTTATGCTTCCAAAGGATCTTTTACGAATTTTATTGTTAAAAATGCAAACATTAAAACAATGACATTTTTCTAACTTAGTTTGAATTGTCTC
>NW_026462884.1:0-2757 GCF_021730395.1 Mercenaria mercenaria | reverse complement strand
TGACTATTGGTTCATCTATGAACAAAACCGTAAATAGATATGAGAAAAATGATAGACCAGAATGCAAGCTACTTCACTTTAATGGTATATTCAAAGTCATACATGTACAAGAAAATTCGCCATTTATGTTGCGATATGAATAAAACGTATATCCTAATTTAAATCATGAGGTAAAAAATACTATACAATATTGAATGTAACATTTAAATGTTATTATTAGATTAAAATGAATCCTGAAATGATATTTTCAACTAAGTTTGAATAAAATATGTACAATTTTATACCCAAGCATACTGCCTTACCTGGAAAATGGAAATTGGGTTCAGGTATTAGAGTTGTTGTTGTATGTACTGCGGAATATTCTTTCGGTGTTCCGAAAGCAGAAGTAACAGTTTCAAATCTGGATTTTACTGTTGGTGTTGTTCCTATTGCTGTCTTAAAGCCGCTACTGACAGCCGATGCGCTTCCTGTCGCTGGAGTGACAGTTTCAAATCCGGGACTTATGGTCCGAGTTCCAATTACAAATACTGGACTGACGGTCTTCACTCCTTCCGAATTACTTGTTCCAACACCAGAACTGTCATTAGATGCTTGTCTACTTACTGGAGCATCAGTTTCGAAACCAGGGCTTTCAGTAGGATAGTCTGTTCTAAATCTTTGAAAAACTACCATAAGAAATACTCCAACAAATAATAATGCGAACATTGAAATCAGAACAAACAGACATATTCTCCTGCTGAAAACGACCATCATCTTACTGAGTTAGAAACGAAATAGGAAGATAAATGTATTTCCTTCATCATATATTTGTATAGATAAGGATTTTCAAGATAATAACCATGATAAACGATAGATAAATGCTTACTAAGAAATCAGCTTGTCGAAGTATTTCCGAAATGTGAATACACTTTATTTCCCGTACCTAGTTGTTTATATATCTGGAATACCGAGAAACGATTGGTTTATGTTAAACAGCTTTGTCCCCCAGCCCGACATTTAAATGTAGTTCAACATTGATTTTGTTAATGTCAAGGTGCTGTCACGAGCTTTTTGTATGGATAACGCATGTTCTTCGTGTTTACTTATAACATCTGCAGAATCCCGTGGGATTGGTTGGTTCACGAGCCAACGTTTCCCGAGGGATTCTGAAGGTAGAACAACACAAATGAACATGCGTTTACGCTATTCTAACATGAGATGCGTAAACAAATAAACGAATAAATTTTTCGTCAACCTTATTAAATTTCCATGAAACGCGTGGGAATGTCTTTGTTGTTATTTCACGTTGACGTCATTTCCTTTTAAATCAGCTGTTTTCGTATCGTAATGGGCTTACGCTTTGCCATAGAACGCGCATATATAAAATGGTGTTATAACAGCATGTGAGCTCGAGAATCTCTCTGTTAACACACGTTTTCTCTCCTTTTAAAAGACCTAAAGACAAAAATAACACTTTTATTTTGAAATGTAGGTTATTAGTCAGTTCACCATTCGGGTTTAGTAATGCTCAGCCTGAATGTCCATATTGCTTATTATCTCGCCTCCTGCAAGATTCTTGTATTTCTATTGGTCAACAGACGTCACGTGGAGACAGGATATATTCCATATCCTGCTAGTACATTACAGATATGAAATTTGATTAAAAACAAAATGGCTGTCGCACCGCTATCGTAATTAAAACAAGTCAGATTATAAGCCCAAGCTATAGATATCATTTCCGAGATAAAAAAAAAATTAGTGTTGTCTTGCCGCTCTTATTTTTCCTATCTAAGTTAGGTTCGTGAAGTGAGTATCGTCGATCTCCATGTTTCCGAACCCCACCTGTTTTCGAACCGCTTATTTCCTCGCGATTTATTTTACTTCCGGCACGTGAATGATGTCATCGTCAATCTCAGGCAGGTGCTTTGTTTACATTTTGCACGCTGTAGCTGTCAAAATAAAATATGCGTCAGAAACAGGTATTTATATCTTTGTTGTTTTAGAAGTTCGTTAAAAGTGTTAGTTTTTACTATTTCCTTATTTATGTTGCCAAGAAAACCAAAATATTTCAGTATTTTACATAAAATCAGTTTATTTATGTATGGGGGAGGATGCTCTTCGTCTGCTTTTCAAAGTCACGTGACTGTCATGTGACCAGGTTATTTTTACATTGCTACAGTCCAGTTCAAAAAATGTAGTCCGCTTATATTTTTTAATACATTTTCAAGATTAAATTTAGTAAAAGGTGAGTTTTCAGATTAAAAACTTATTGATTCTTATTTATTTCAGGTCTGTCCTGTTAAGTCATCTGCTACATACCGCCTGTATTCTCCAACAGCACTGACAAATGCTTACCAAGCTGTCATGGACAAGGGCATGCCGGTGAAGACTGCAGCAAGGCAGTATGCTGTGCCACATAACACCTTGAGAGACAGAGTTAAGGGTAGAGTTGATCCAGAGACATTAAAGTCCGGACCCCCACCATTGTTCAGTGTGGAAGAAGAAGCTGAGTTTGTAAAACATTTAACTGATATGGCTAAACTAGGGTATGGATATACAGTCCAAGAAATAGTTGACAAGGCTTCAAACTATGCAGTTCATTTAAAACATAGAAGCAGAGATAAACCATTAACAATTAGATGGTTTGCTGGATTCAAAGACAGGTGGAACCTGAAAGTATTGAAACCACGTTCTCTGAGTAACTGCCGTGCTTTGTCTCTGAATGAAGAAGTTGTTGCAGAGTATTTCCAAAATCTGGAGACTGTCATGAAATGCAAT